>NC_041047.1:1783846-1978846 GCF_900634775.1 Gouania willdenowi
GTTCTGAGTTCCTCCAGCTCGAATGAGCTCATCTCTCCCCTTTTCCAGCTCCATCATCTGTTTCTTTTACTATTTCTCCATCATGAGATATTTTTCTTTTTAATGTTTACCTCCGTTAATGCACAAACCTGATTGGTTGAGCTGTGTCACGTGGGACAGCATTTTCTTGTTAGCAAGATTGTAAAGACTGCAATAGCTGCACAGGTTGAAAATAGAAGTTCTACGTAAAGTTTAATTCATAACTTCTGTTTTGTCTGTAGGTTGAAGTCCGTATGGCGCTAACAGTGGGTTTGGCCCTGAACGGAGATCCACCATTTTGTGACACCTCTGATCTACAGAATGAGCAATCAGTTGAACAGCATTTCTTTCTGAGGAAGGAATTAGACTCATGACCTCAGTGCAAACACATTGTCCTTAGCCATGCTTGATTCATGCTGGGCTATAATTAAAAATATAAATAGAGTGACAATGACATAAACATAAACACAACATTCACATCATGTCATTATCATCAAGCAGGAAATAAGCATTCCTGTTAATCTGCATGCCTTCCATTTGACTTTAATAACAGCTGAAACTGTGAATAGGCTGGTTAAAACTTTAAAAAGCAGGTGCATGATACCAGTTTTCAGTTATTGTTTTGCACAAAGCTTTAAATCATTTTTACCTTCTTGACTCTTTTAAAGTTATTCCCCTAAATCACTTTTGTTGTAGTTAATTCACATTTTGTAAATTCTGCAGCTATGTTAAAAAAAACCCAACAACAACCATGTCCCAGGCTCTACTATCTCATATCCCAGTACGTCTACCTTCAACACATTCTTATCTGTGTTAGATTATGGTGACCTTTTTTATATGAATGCTTCTTGTACATGTCTTCTGATGGTGGACTCTGTTTATCATTCTGCTCTGAGGTTCATCACAAACTGTAGAGCCATGACACATCACTGTGAGCTGTACTCTCAGGTGGGATGGCCTTCCCTGTACACTAGGAGGCAGTGTCATTGGTTTACTTTTATTTATAAGGCTCTTCTTGGATTACTGCCCTCTTACATCTGTACATTACTTACAAAGAGAAGTACGAACACTTTTGCGCTGAGATCCAATGATCAGCTGTTGCTCACGGTTCCTTTTGCCCGCCCAGAGCTGGGAAAAAAGCCTTTGTACATGAGCTCCTTGTGCTTGGAACATGCTGCAAAGAGACTGGAAGCTGATGGAGTTTTTATCCTTGAATGCCTTTAAAATGAAACTGAGAGAATTTGAGACTGCCTCAGTTGTCTGTAGTTGTTTTATTTGATTCTTATGTTATCCTGTCATTTTAATGTAATGTAAATGTATTTCTGTTCAGTGTGTTGTAATTTTGCTGCCTCTTGGCCAGGACTCCCTTGAAAAAGAGGTTTTTAATCTCAACGGGATTTTTTTCCTGGTTAAATAAAGGTGGAAAAAAACAACAAAAAAAACACATGTTCTAAGAAACTTCTGTTGTAAAACTGAATAAAACTCTTTACTCAAAGGATGTAAAAACACGTTTGAGTAGGACAGAAGAGCGATGTGCTTCTAATGCGACTCATTGTGACACAAATTATAACTGTAATTATGTTACTGAATCACTTTAGTATGTAAAGCTTCCAGGTGTTTATCCAAGTGTTAGTGACCTTTGGAAGATTTTTAGGCACTAAAACACTAAACAAAGTTTTTACTAAATCCTATTTTCATATTGAGATTATAAAAGCATGTGGTGTCATAAACTGGTCTCTAGAGAAGCATGCTTGAAACAAGGACATTCCAACCCTGTAATGATCACCTTCATTCATCAATGGATTAGTGAAAGCCTTTATTTATTTTTGAACATAAATAAAGATTAAAGAGGATACACACACAAATGTGCAAATAGTCCAAAAGAGCAACAGAAATCTTGAATAATTAAATACTTTTGACTGTAGTTTTAATTAACTCCAAAGGTGCAACAATTCCAGATTCCTGTGTTAAAGACGTCAAAGAAATCTGATGACATCAAAGATGCATTCCTGGTGCTGCTATGAGACAGGGCCTGGTAATAAGCTCACAGCTGTGTTCAGGTTTGAAAACAACTCCACCCTCTTCAGCAACGAGTACATCTCGACTTTGCCGCAGCCCCAAAAGGCTACTCAGCGCAGGCCAGCCCACCTGGCACAACACCCAGGGCCCCCACCCTATGGGGAGAGATTTGTCTCAAAAATATTCACAAATAAATCCACAATTTTCACAAGTATTTTTTAGATTTACACGTTTTTATCAGATTCACTAATGCATCCATGATTTTCATGTGTTTTTCAGATCAATAAATATATCCACGAAATGTACACATTCTATCATTTATGTGTGTGTGTTTAAAGTGAATAATGAGTCAGATCGTGTCAGAGTGTCGGTCCGTACAGTGTGAGAACAAGCATCGTGAGCTGCGCAAATTCGGGCTCTGCACCTGAGTTGTACAGTTTGAGCTGGAGCTGAGTACATCAATTAAAAATGTCCCTAGTTGTTTTATAGGAGAAGGATGTGTTTGTTGTTGTTTCTGCGTGTTTGGGCGTTTGCTGAGTTGAGCCAAGATTGCTGAGTTTCTGCGTGTTCTCACACTGTACGGACCGACACTCTGACACGTATGGTTTGCCTTTCGGTTTCTCGGGTATGTTTTAACACACCATATGCAGGAAAAACTGTGCTGTCATGAAGCGGAGGTGACAGGTTGCGTGACAGAAATGAGTAAATGTTTGCATAGGCTCCCTGAGAGACGGACTCTTCATTTTCTACGGGAACTCTTTTTTTCTTAATTATCCTTTGCATTGGACTGCTAGTAAACGCTAAAATGATGCGCGAAAAAGACTCTTCCGCCCCTCCCATCCCCTATCACACACACACACACACTGCAGTATATATTAGGGTGTACTCACACTGGCAACTGGGGCTGTTCCAAGCTCACAGCAGGAATCCCCCCCTCCCTGTCCCTTTTCTGACACGGTAGAACGGACGTGATCACCAGCTAAACTCGGTTCCCACAGAGAAACGCATCATCACGTTAATTTATGACACACGTATGGCGTTACGTCACCAATAAGCGACTCTGGGTTTGTTGTTGACAGTACGTTCTGTTAATTTCATATTTTCTGTTGCGTAGGGTAACTATAAACCAAGATTTACCCAGACACGTGCTCTTTTCACAGACTGGGTTTCCCAGGGCCCCTGAACGCATCACGTTAATTTAAATGACCGTAACTCTGCTCATATTTGCTCTATCGGAGAAATTCCACCAGTTTATGAAAGATAATAAGTTGCTCTTTACAGCCAGTGTCGGTACATTGCGGTAATTTCACTCACACGTAACGGAAACATTAAAGATGCTGCTTTGTTTTGACGAAATCGACACAAGGAACAGAGAGAACCAAGTGAGTGAGAAAGAGATTAAAACAGACCAAATAATGGTGGATTTATTAAAAATGAAAGACTCTCTGATGATAAAAACCACCATGAATAGAGGTTCAAATGGATTTAAAAACAAAGGAGGAAACTGAGCCTATAAAGGTAAGATCAGTTTAATTTCTGGATCAATAAATGTCGTTCCCTGGACATTAAAACCATGAGCTGATCCTAGTTTCCATCATCAGGTCTAGACCCATCACTTCTACAGACAACAGACAGAATAAAGCTCAGAGTCAACATGGGATGCACTTATTTATTGAAATGTATATTAAATGATTATTTAATTTTCTGTAATTTTATTTTTTAGGAGATGTTTTTAATTGTTTCAATAATTTAGAGACTTAAGGAACAGATTGTTATAATGCATAATAAAGGTGATTTACTTGAGTCAGCACTAATTTCAGATTGTTTTTAAGTCTTTGTATAAAAATACTTTAACAGGACAACAATGATGTGCAGAGCTGCAGTAATGTTGGCTTCATACAATAATAATAATAATAATAACCACTGCACACACCACCAGAGAAGCTTCCAGTGAATAATTTACAAATAAAAAAAAGTTCACTGATGATGACGTTGAGATCTCAATGTCATCAGTGAACTTTTTTTTTTTTTTTTTTGTAAATTATTCACTGGAAGCTTAGATATTGTGTGACAAAGATATCAAAGTTTGTTGTTTTGAGAAGAGTCATATTTACGATTAAAAGTTATGATTGTATTATATTCTAAAGTTTATAATTATCTGGCTCGTCTTCCTTTCTTTCTGTTCACATCATAACTTTATATTTAATTCTAAACCATGTGTTTACAGCTAATTTTACTGATTATTGTTACACATCATCCTGTATGTGTATTATATACAGTATAAATGTGTAGATTTAACTGTTGGAGAAACTATTTTATTAAATACAAAGCAAACGACATGCAAACAGAAAAACAAAGGTAGAAATAGTGTATTTAAATTATGAAATTAGTGAGTTGTTAAAGTGCTGAGGTGCAGCGGAGGGTCTTCTTCTGCAGAGACGTGATGATGAGGGGTTTGAGTAAAACCCAAAATTCCATGGTCATTTTGAGGGTATAAACATGCATATAAACACATTACTGGTACATTAACTCATATAAACCAAAAAATATATATTTTACGGCTGTAATGTGTAACATATTACTGGTATTTTGAGAACAGGACACGTGTAGATTTCTGAGCAATTCATTATAGTTGAACAGGACTAACAGGAACTCCACATACTGATAATTGGTATTATCACATGTGCACTAACACGACACGACCTAAGAAGAGAAATAAAATAAGATTATAAATAAATAAATAGTTTACAGTCTTGTTCCAGGTTCTGCTGTCATAATATTCCCATCCTTGTACTTCTGTTTAAATGTTTTGTTTTTAAGGTTCATGTTACATTTTGCAAAAGGTTGCACTTTATTTCTGGCTTATTGATTTTTGTTTGGATAATTATTACCCTTTCTTTCAGACATTTCATTTATTTGGGCTTGTATTGGTGATGTTCTGTTTTTGGTTACATTTAGATGAATAAATTAATACACTACACTTTGCTCCTCAAGACAGTGTGTTTGTTTTCATTCTACAGAGTTAGTGAGTATGTGTCCCAGAACACTGAAACACCATATATATATATATATATATATATATATATATTTATATTAGTTATACATTAGCAGCAGTACAATGTCCAATTTCCATTTTTTTCTGGGTTATATAATAACCAACCACATGTGTCCTGTCCACAAAATACCAGTAATATGTTACACATTTGCAGCAGTAAAATGTCCCATTTCCATATTTTCTGGATTATATGGGTTAATATACCAGTAATGTGTGTTTCTATGTATATTTATACCCTTGGAAATACCCGGATAGACCTGATGATGAGCTGCTACACTCCGTTACTGTCCCGCTGTCGGCTGAACAAAGAGAAGTCCTGATGGTCATGTTGTCCTCTTCCTCCATGAGTTCTCTGTGGTGTTGTTCATATATATCAGGAAACGCCAACTCTGAACTTTTCATCAGCTAACGAGCACTTCTGACACCGCTATCATTGTGGAATGTGGATGTTTATGTGTCGTAAAGCGTCGCGCGGTACCAACGTCATCACATTTTGCGCGCAAGTCGAGTTGTGCGTGCGCATGCGCGGCCAACCGTGCCAGTCTGGCACACTGTTTGGACCACCTCTTCCAGCAGGACCATCGGGCCGTTAACCCCCCTGTGGTGCAGTTCACACCTACGCAGGCCAGACAATGGCCCCCCATGGTTTCACACATGCACAGAGCTGGTTAGGAACGGCCCTGGTTACCAGTGTGAGTACACCCTTAATCAATGGGCCCCAGTGAATGGGGTAAAAGCAGGGATTTGATTGGAACAGGACGGCTACTTTGGAACTTTTTAATGTTTTTGAACTTAATAAATTAATAATAAAAATATTTTAAAATGTCAAATAAAATGCTTAACAGGGGCTACACAATCACACACACACGTACACAATCCAGACGTGACACTCACTCATGCACACACAACCCAACAGGCGCTATAGCATGCACGGGAAATCAGCCCCTTCTCTCCAGCCATGAGCCCCAGAAAACCAACTCACACACACACAAACCAGGAAGAAGGGCCCGTACGTGCACACAGAGAGACAGACTGGGATACACACATGATGTGGCTGTACATACACACACAGCTTGATTAACCCTCTGATTAGACCAGAACAAGCTGTTTATAGAAGCACAGACAACAGAGAGCATTGAAGAGTAACTAAACTACAAACCAACTTTTTTCTACTGAATTACATACAGTATGTATTTGGGTATTGAGTAGTGCTGTTTATTAATCCTAGTCCCACTCTTCACATTTTAATAAAAGGATTTTAATTTTGCGTATTTAGTTTTATTATTTAGTATTTAGTACTTTTGGCTGAAACAGATTCTTTAGATTCCCCTGCGTCATCAACTTTCACTGTTGGCTCCGCCCCTCCTATAAAAGCTGAGAGGAGGGAGAAGGGTTTCCTTCAATCACAGGCCTCAGTGAGCATTGATTGACAGCCAATGAGGAAGTCTAATGCTGCGTAACATCATTTTACAACATACACATGCCCACAACAGCAGGGCTTACACGTTTAGACACCACGGAGAGTGACTAAGTCCATCAAACGGACATGAAGTATAACAAAACAAGAGAACATCAGGATGGTCACTAACACAAATTCAAAACATCTCAGCACCACGAATAGCAACCGCTTTATTTTGACACCCACTTTAACTATTTCAACTCAAAGTCTGTATCAGTAGATATAAAGTTTAGTAAACCTGGCACAGCTGCCCACATGTTCACAAACACAATTTCAATGTGAAGTACTATTGACCTATTCACCACTATTTGAAGGGCATACGACGAGCCTTACGCTCCGTGAACTCGTCCACAACGTTCTGTTTGTCCATTTTCTCTCATTTTCTATGGACAACATGGCAAGTCCACTACGTTTCAACTTGGAGAATGAGCGGGACACGTGACTGATGTGCGCGCGCATACTCAGAAACAGAAATCATGTTGTTTACATATGTCCATCCATCCATCTGCCGGTGCCCATTTCCGGCTCTCATTGGGCGCTGGGCGGGGGTACACCCTCGGCAGGGCACCAGTCCATCGCAAGGCTGTTTAAATATGTGACACTTGAAAAACTGAAAAATGGCAATGAATGAACCGCTGTTAAGGCTCGCAAATAGTTCATAGTATGTAGAAAGCTTGTCACCTGAGGACGCGGCCGCTTATTTCAGAAACTCACTTTAATACAGGTGAACGATTGTGGGACCCATGCAGCATTCCTGAAAACAAGTGGTCATCTGATGTGTGCTCCTGGAGCGATGTTCAATGGCCAGATATTTATACATATCTGATAGAGAAACCCAGTGTATATACAAAAAAAAACCTAAAAGCATTAAATCTTGAGATGTTTATAACTGTTATGAACGGGCAGGTAGGCGGGGCTGCTGTACTTCTGTTAACAAAGCAAATTCTGATCAGTTTCAACGGATGAGTTTCCATGTCTACATTAAGTCTCCTCCTCACTGCTCCACGTCTGCATATCAGTCCATTTACAGCTTTTTATGGTCACTTTTTACTGGATCCAGACAGAGATAGCACTCCGTCTGCTCCCGTGTACCATCACCTCAGCAGTCCTCTGGTTGTTTTACACCAAGCCTGCGCATGCATGCACCTAATTTAATATGCATACATCACACAAAATGGTCTATATAACCATTGTATAAATCTGCATCATGGGTGACCGCTCATACTCTGGACGCCTCTGTGCACAAGTCAAGGGAGGGCCCGCCTTCTAAAGCTCCCCTGAGCGTACCGCCCTCCCAGCAGCCCCTATAGCTCCACCCCTGGTGTGTGTGTTGGAGACATATCATTGTGTGTATTACCATCTGTCTCGGCGCACAGCATTGGGCAGCCAGAGTGGGCGTGTCTTACTGCTACAGCAGTAATGGCCCATAATCAAGGCTTTTTGCAAAGCTTTTGCTCTATTAAAAGTTGTTGTAAATGATTGAAAACAGGTTAGCATGGAATGTCTTTACACCCTTTTATAGATTTGTTTTAGTTTTATACACTGCTATCTTTTTTCTTTCCTCAATGTTTTACAGGAAATGTGTCCATTTAACAAAATGAAAGAAAGGAATTCCCACAAATCCATTCTGCTTTAAAATGATTTCCTGTTAAACATGTTAAATGGGACAAATAGCTTTAAGTGCACCTTTGTCTTACTTATGACATTAAACTAGTATTTATCGTATGCTTACATTTTCAGTCAATAACTGGATTTTAACTTAGATCCGGTGATGATGTTAATTGCTTTGTAATGGCCTTTCTATGCCTAACGCTAACCTGTAAGAGTCCTCAACCTCGTGTGTTCATTCACAACAAACATTGTTCAGAAAGTAAGTGCAGTTTCTTCTTCTGAACCTGTATTTTGTGTTAAATGTTTTTATTACATACATGTATATTGTGATCTTTTCACCAAATACCTTTAACCAATGAATCAAACTTAAGAAATAAACATGTTGTATTACCACTTACTAAACTAAACATTTGAGTGAATAGTTGTGATGTGGTTATTGCAGTTATTAAGATATACTTTCCTGAGAAACAACAGACGTATGTACCTGCTTGGTGTTTCATGGGTTAGTCTCACACCCTGTTAGACTGGAGGTTGGATGTAAGGGTTCCATGTTCTCCATGAGAGTGCATGGGTTTGTGTTGATTTTATAAAGGTTTCTAAATGTGTCTCCAGTATAACTAAAGTTAAACTATCATTAATGGATGGGTGGGTTGAGGAGATAGACGATAGGAAATGAAATATTACTGATTTTACAGTGAGGGAAGCAAGGACACTTTTGTAATGTAGCCTTGTGTGTTACACACTGTCACACCAATATTGGTAAATGCTCAAATCTGGTGACAACTTTGTTATAAACAATCAGATATAAAAGTTAAGGACAGTGCAAATGTTAAATGAGGATGAAATTCTTGTTGATGCCCTATGATTAAAAGTAATTACAGGGTTATGCAGGAATGTCAGCTTAACCAGAACAGGTGGGGAAATTCTTATCAACAATGCAGAACCTGTTTATTTCCTTTTCTATTGTTCACATTTTAATGATCTGTACGCCTAATGCACGTTGACAAAAGTCACTACAGACACACATACACAAACATGGGGCTACACTACAGTAAAGAGTGAGCATTTGGAAGAAATAAAAAGGTGTTCAGGCTCTTTTCTCCCTTTGTGTTCTTTCTTTATGTTCAGAAACAGTATAAATTACTTCAGCTGGAAGTTTTAGGTAATTGTTGTTCAAATCCAACCTTTCAAAAACCCCAAAATACTAAACTCTTTGTATTGTGTCATTGTCTTCTTAATGTTGCAGTCACCTGGTTATCTTACGGGAAGAACACAACAATGTAATTACTAGTTATGAAAGGTGAAGTATTACTCCAGTACCATAACTACTTCAATCAAATGTCACCAATGCACAAAGACTGTCTTCTGTCATCAACAATGCAACAAAATGAGTTGCATGTTAATTGAAAGTAAACTGGGTGTGGTAAAGTGACAGGTTATGAAAATGTTCCAGACAAAAAAACAAGGAGTGTCTGGGGAGTCATGCTCTAATAATGACACTGAATATTTTTACAACAGCGCTGTATATAAATATAAGGTGTGAATTGCTACTTTTTAGTTGAGTTCTACATTCAGGAAAACTCAGTTCTCACCTACTCAACATGTTGAAGCTGATCCTCTCTGTGACCGTCCTCTGGACATTCTTCAGTCAAGGTAGTTTAACCCATTTATACAGTCTTTTACTGCTTAATTAAACTAAATGTAGTAGCTGACTAACATCTAATTTGATACATTTTTTATCTTTATCTATTTTTGTAATCATGTGATTTAAAGTTTTAACTTAAAATGATTTTGTCCTGATTTTTGGTCCTGTTATAGAAATGGTATTGTCTCGTCATGGAAGTCTGGATCTACACAGAGTTTCTAAATTCATGTTAATGGTAAACTTGTGATTGCTGGTTTCTGGGAAAGTCTTTAAAGAAGACGAGCAAGAGGCTTGTTTTGTTATTAACTTAAAGAATGAACTGTTGTAATTATCAAAAGAAACTAAAAAGAGAAAATGGGGCTTTTTTCTGATTGTCTGTTGATGCTGTGTTGATGGACTGGTGACATATCTAGGGTGTACCCTGCATTCAATATAATAAAAAAAATAATTATTAAAATTATAATAATAACAATAGGCTGTGTTATAACACAGTATGGTAGATAAACATGCTGATGATAGGGTCAATGCATTATTAAACAGTGATTTATGTAAGACAACTAAAGTTGTACATGATTTATTTTAAATCTCCAAATGCTGTTGGCTACTTTGATGTTTCTGAGAGGAGTTAGAGGATTTCAAATTATAAATCAATGTTATAAACATTTTACAATTTTTTAAATGATTTTTTTCTCATTACAGCTGCATCACTTGATTGTCTAAGTTGCAATGGTACATGTTCAACTGAAACTACAGTTACATGTTCTACAGAAACTATGTGTGTAACTGCCACCATCACAGGTTGGTTTTCTTCATTTAAATACATTATAGAATTTATTAAACAGTTTATTTAATATAAACAATAATTTTTTTGTAATTGCAGACAGATTAAATCCATCTGACCCTCCACGATTCTACAAAGGATGTGCATCATCAGCTCTGTGTCCAATCACAGGCTCTCAAACATATGAACTTAACTTGGGTTCTTCAGGTGCACTGATATCTGCTGAGTGCTGTGACACTGATGGGTGTAACAATAATACCTTACCTGGTAAGTGTGTGTTTCCATTTATTTAGAGGTACTTTAATGTTTTAGGGAGCCTTTGTGACATTGAGCCTGTGGGTTATTCAAGAATATTTTATTCTCATCCATATTTCTTTGTGTTACCTGGACAGAACAACTTTTTGTTTAGGTAAGCAATAACGTGTTAGCAGGGTGTAAAGGAAATGGACACAGATGCAGGGCTGCTAACAGTCAATGCATTCATTACAGATGAAGACATGCCAATGACACAACACATCATACATTAATACAATAAAATTACCAATTAAAATACTCATAGTAAAATAGTTATTTAAGCAATATCACATATGAGTTCTGTTGTGCTGAAATATCAGCACTGGTGTGATTTGGTCGTAGATAATCACACCAGTGTTGATATTTAGCACAACAGCACAACCTTGTGTCTGATATTGCTTTAATACAATAGTTCTACAAGCACATTTATTAGTTAACAGTATTAGGCGACAAGAGATTATGATTTGTTTATTTAATAAATTATTAGTTTCAGCTTGATCAGACACTGCAGCAGGGAGATATACACTCAACACACACGCACACAGACGTTATTTGTATTTATAGATAAATTATTTGGCTCCACCAAAACAAATATGTCCACAAATAGAAGTGAGAAAAATCTGTTGCCAGGCAACACAAACATTTCCTAAGTGAAAGTTGACCAATGGTTATTAGAACACCTGAACAGCAGAGTGATAATGTCTGTAAAAAGCCCCAGTGTTGTTGTTACTCTATATCAGCACTCGTGCAATGTCTCTTGTCCAATCAAATTACTTGGTGAGAACTAACTGTATCAAATACAATAAATACCCCTTATGTACCTTTACAAGTCCATGTGTGTTCACCACAGTGATAAAAGTTAAGGCTAAACCACAATTAAACTGTTTGACTTGAATAAATCATTTTCTTTTATGTTGCAGCACAAACTGAGTCAACATCTACAAATGGTCTCAGGTGTTTCTTTTGTGCAATGGGCCGATGTGACAGTGTATTCCTGTGTCGGGGAAACGAGGCCTTGTGTATTCAAGGAACATGTGAGTCATATGATATCTGTAAAACAGCCTTCTTATATGTATTACTGCAGTTTAGCTTTCAACAATATTTTATTTCACTTTTTGGAAGATTTTTAGAACTGTATTACAAACTAGCATATGTTCAATCAGGTAAATTATGTGAGCTTTTCTAAGGTTATAAAAACAAACCATTATTAGTGATTAATTAGGCAACACAGTCATTTTGTAAAAAATTCCGTCAATAATTTTGTAGCTTAAATTTCATTACAAATAATTCATTGAATGACTTTAACTTTGTTGTTGGCTTTAATAACTATAGCATTAACACTTAATTTGCTAACACTAGTAATGCAGCCAAAATTCAGTCACAGAAAATTTTGGGACAAAAATGGCCTAAAAGTAAATTTTTGGTTTTTGCCTGAAACACTTTAATTCACCGGAAAAAACACAGCTGGAAAAAGATGTTGTGATGACGCAAGAAAACACCGTGACCAGCAGACGCTTTTCTGAAAACGTGTGAGTCATTTGATAACTGTAAAACAGCATTAAAATAACTATTATTGAAGCTTTACTTTTGAGGATCATTTACTTCAAGTTTTTTTTTTTTTTTTTTTTAACAAAATTTTAAAAGAAAAAGATAAATTAACATGTTTAAGATAAATTAATTACATGACGCTTCCCTAAGGGTAGAAAAGCACACCATAATTAATGACAAATTGTGCAACACAGTAATGTTTAAAAATATTAAGGTGAATCATTTTCCTGGAGTTGTAGCTTATATAATGTTAAATATAGTAAATATATTGACAGAACATTTTGTATGGGCTTTATAAAGATAGTGAAATAAAACTTTGGGACACATTGGGTCAAAATATAATATGATTAAAGGTAATAGTATTTGTAAAACTAAAAACAATTATTTTTGTAACTACATTTCACAAATTAAACTCTGTAGCACTAATACAGTATATTTGTTATGTTAAATTGAACAAAAGTAATTGTATTTTAATAATCCTGAAAGTTGCTCCAATGTGTAAAAACTCCATATTTTAATAAATCCAAATCTTTTAGTCAGACAGATACTGTACCGCCATTACACACATCTGAGCACTTCTCAGTCGAGAAATTACTGGTGCGTAAAATGGCAGGTCCCTCCTTTACCCAGCTCTGATTGGCCAGGGCTAAAGACCACCCCCTTATGTTTGATATCACCAATTTCTACAGGCTCTCAGCTTTGCAACGCTGTGTCAAGCATTCTGATTGGTCAAAGCATTGCTGAACTAGACACATGCGTAACGGCACCAAAAAGTGGAACCAAAATTAGCATTAAGCATGGCACCGCAGAAACCTGAACAAAAATAGATGTGTTTATTTCAAGCCAAATTGCAACACCTAGTGGTCAAACATAAGATTAACAATGATTGGAATCAATTTGACTGAAATATTACAGTTTGACACTTGTTTTCAAACACAGTTATAGCAAAGTGGACTTCAGTCTGAACTTTTTTTTGGTACAAAAACATGTATTTTTGGCCTAATGTTTATTGTTGTCACCAAACTTGCTGCAGTTGATGTCCATACATTAGTTCAAATGTTTTTACAGCATTTGATAAAGACAATTGGCTTCATATTTGATTTAAATCTCTAGTTTTTTAGGTGAACTACAGATTTCTGTATTTAAAACATTATTTATTATCACTCAGTATCATATATTTCCAAAATTTCTAAGGGTCCTACTTCAATCTGAAACAAAAATAGCCATGTAGGTCATGTACAGTAGAAGCTTATAAAAACATTATTTGTTATGGGTATGTGATTTTCAGAAAAAAATGGCTTGTGCTGAAGAGTTTAACCGTTACTTCACCAATGCCACACTTTTCCCATGCCCTCAAAAGAGAATCAATCTAAATAATTAACATTTTAATCCACAGTGAACGAAGAAATTCGTGGTTGTGTATCACCAAGTGTGTGTACTGCAAGTAGAAGGCTGGGAGAAATACCATTATTACCAGAGTTAGGAACCTTCAGCTCTGGACCAAACTGTTGTGATACAGATGACTGTAATGATGGAACTACAACTACCACACCTCCAACTACAACTACCCCACCTCCTACTACAACTACCACACCTCCTACTACAACGACCACACCTCCAACTACAACGACCACACCTCCAACTACAACACGTGAGTTTAGTTTATTTGAATGTGTACATTTCATACCGTTTATTGTTAGTATTTAGTTTATATTCAAATTCTGATTCTTGGAATACATTTTAATATCTTTATTTGATTTCAAATTCACTACAGCTGGAGGACTTCAATGTCTAAGTTGCACTGGTTCATGTTCAACTGAAACTACAGTTACATGTTCTACAGAAACTATGTGTGTAACTGCCGCCATCACAGGTTGGTTTTCTTCATTTAAATACATTATAGAATTTATTAAACAGTTTATTTAATATAAACAATAATTTTTTTGTAATTGCAGAGACATCAGTTTTTTCAGCTGACACAACAAAAATCCACAAAGGATGTGCATCATCAGATCTGTGTCCAATCACAGGCTCTCAAACATATGAACTTAACTTGGGTGTTTCAGGTGCACTGATATCTGTTGAGTGCTGTAACTTTGATGGGTGTAACAATGATACCTTACCTGGTAAGTGTGTTTTTTAGGGAATCTTTGTGACATTGAGCTTGTGGATTCTAATCATTGCCTTGGTTTCATCTTTATTTAATTCGGTATTTAAGCATGTTTTTACTGTTTAATCCACTTTATAAAGAACAACTTCAAAAAACTAATGTTGAATAAACAATAATGACTTTAAGAATAACACTATTTGTACTTTCAGGTTTCTCTTTGTGTTTACTCTGTTAAAAGCATTTGTACATTGCCTTTCACTCCAGCAGCTTAAGATTAAAGACAATCAAGCAATTATTTTACTAAAACAAAATATATTCCTGAATGTTTCAGCACATACTCAGTCACCGACTCTAAGTGGTCTCAGTTGTTTCTCCTGTATATTCGGTCGATGTGATGGTTCGATTGACTGTGAGGGAGACGAGACCCTGTGTATTCAAGGAACATGTAAGTGATTATTGTGAAACAGCTTTCTTATAACCATTGCTGCAGTTTTGCTTCCAAGCAGATTTGTGCTGACTTTTTTAATGTTAAATAAGATTTTGAAAAAATAAAAAATAAATGTAAATTAACATATGTTCAATTAGTTGACAAATAATTTAATGTAAGCTCTTGTAAGATTGAAAAAAACAGTCCTTTATAAATGGCTAATTGGACAACACAGTGATAACATCAAATTTAAGTTCAATATTGTTCCAGGAGTTGAAACTTATATAATGTATTAATGTTAAATCAAACTAGTTGATAAAATATTTTACATAGCCTTTACAAAGCTATAGTAATATTTATTTAACTGACACATTGGGCCACAAGATGTTGCATGAAACTATTATTATGAATTTCTTTTAACGTTCTTAATCTATCCATAAATTAAATAAAAACACAAAAATATGTATGTTGTTTGTATATGATGTTAGCTTCACTGCTAAAGCTCAACATTATTAATAAAACTAAAAGCTAATAAATCCCTAATTTTATCTCATAATAACATCTATACATGAACATAATTGTGTCATGAAATTAACCCCCCCCACAAAAAAAGTTGTTTATTGCATTACAGATCTAACCTGTACAGTGTGATTTTCTTTGTTGCCTAACAGTGACATTTGAGAGCTATATTATAGCCACATGATGCCTGAGGAATGCCCTCAAAAGATAATCAGTGTTATTAATCCATATTTTAATCCACAGTGAACGAAGAAATTCGTGGCTGTGTATCACAAAGTGTGTGTACTGCAAGTAGAAGGCTGGGAGAACTACCATTATTACCAGATTTAGGAACCTTCAGCTCTGGACCAAACTGTTGTGATACAGATGAATGTAATGATGGAACTACAACTACCCCACCTCCAACTACAACACGTGAGTTTGTTATTTTTTTTATTCAAATTTTGATGTTTAAAGTATATTTTAATATTATTGTATGATTTTATCTTCACTACAGCTGAAAGACTCAGATGTCAAAGTTGCAATGGTTCATGTTCAACTGAAACTACAGTTACATGTTCTACAGAAACTATGTGTGTAACTGCCACCATCACAGGTTGGATATTTCTTAATTCCATGCATTATGTTGGAAATACAAGATTAACTGCTTAATTAACATGAACCATCTTTATTTTGTAATTGCAGACACAGCATCTGGTTCATCTGACTACGATTCTACAAAGCGTGTGCATCATCAGATCTGTGTCCAATGACAGGCTCTCAAACATATGAACTTGACTTGGTTGTTTCAGGTGCACTGATATCTGCTGAGTGCTGTGAAACTAATGGGTGTAACAATAATACCTTACCTGGTTAGTGTGTTTCCATTTATTGTAATGTATTGATCAAAAATGTATTGGTATGTTGTGTTACCTTCAAAATACTAAAATGTTAAATATACCCAATATTGACAATTTTTTAGCTTTATATTTTCATGTAGGTTCACCCAAATATTGCAAGGCAAGGCTAAACCACAGTAAAATGTTTTTTATACTTAAAGGAATCTTTTTCTTTCATATTTTCAGCACATACACAGTCACAGACTCTAAATGGTCTCCGGTGTTTATTCTGTGCTTTCGGCCGATGTGATCTTTCACTTGCCTGTATGGGAGACGAGACGCTGTGTATTCAAGGAACATGTGAGTAATATGATCACTGTGAAACAGCTTTCTTATTTCTATTACTGCAGCGAAAGGATATTTTATTTTTACACAATTTTGAGAAACGTAAGAAAAACAACACTAATAATTAAGATATGCTTATTTAGTTAACAAATTAATTTATGTAAAATGTATAAAAGCGAAAAGACCCGAACAATATAGTTAGTGTCATGCTGGGTGGGTGTGGTGGTGGAGGATCCAAGCCCAGAAAGAGATGGAGGCAGCAGGTAGGCTTAGCGTTCATTTGTGTGTGTCTGTATGTCTGTACCTTGATCTGTGTGTGTATTTTTCATTAAGTGATGATTAGTTGTGTCGATTGACAAAGATAATTAATACATAATAAAAAGAATCCCCTCTTTTGCACCGACACACATACCTACACATAAACACCCACACATGCTCCTTTCACCTTCTCACCCGTACTCATTCCTACATACATAAACTCAGATGTGCACAGCAACCACTGCCCCACTATGTTAATAAAAAAAAAAGAAATAAAACAAGCAAACATGGAATAAAAACACAAACAGACCATAAACAGAGTGCTGCCATTAATCAATAACACCACCAACCATAACAAAAGTTACAGACCACAATATTGTTAAGATTAAAATAACAAAAAGTGTCTCAGACCCAAATTTCCCACAAGTCCATAACAACCTCAACTTGCAAACTTAACACTGGTTCATGCTGGAAACAACACATTATTTTCACACTCATAACTACGATTGGGACAAGTATGTAAGTACGGGTCCCCAGAGGGTTAGGGTTAGTTTTAGCCCTAACCCTAACTGTATTTATAAATTAAGTTGTCTATGTGTAATCCATTCTGTGTGTCTGTACTGACATCCGTACGTGTGTGTCATTGAATTTGGACACTGTTGGCTGTCTCTGTGCACTGGGACTCTGGAGGATGCAGGCCAAGCAAAGCGCAGCCACGGTAGTGGCCAAGGAAAAAAAACAGACATGGGAAGAGTTTGGTGAGGCCATGGACAGTGACTTCCAGACAGCTTTCATAGATTCTGGACCACCATCTTTTGTCTCTGGATGAAGAAGAAGTCCACTGTCAACACTGTGTATGGTGGGGATGGTGCGCTGCTGACCTTGACCTGAAATGTTGTGGATCGGTGGAAGGAATACTTTGAAGTGCTCCTCAATACCACCAACACACCTTCTGAGAGGAAACAGAGCCTTATGAGCAGGGAGTGAACTCTCCTTACTCTGGGGCTGAGGTTGCCCAGATGGTTAAAAAGGGAGAGAGAGATTCGGAGAAGGCATTCAACCGTGTCCCTCTGGGATTTCAGTGGGGGCTCTCTGAGAGTATGGGGTAAAGCTCTCGATTTATTGGTCAATCTTCATTCTTACCCTGACCTATGGTTATGAGTTTTGGGTCATGGCCGAATGAGTGTCTTCCGTACGGTGCCTGGGCTCTCACTTAGTGAGAGGATGAGAAGCTCTGTCACATGGGAGAGGCTCATGGCAGAGCCGCTGCTCCTCTTATGAAGAGTCAGATAAGGTGACTCGTGTTCAGGGCACATCCCACCAGTCAGTAAACCAGAGGAAGATCCAGGACATGATGGAGAGTCTACAGTATGTCTCTTGGCTGGCCTGGAAACACCTCAGGATCCCTCAGGAAGCGCTTCGCAAAGTGGCTGGGAAGAAGGAAGTCTGGGCCTCACTGATAAGGATGCTGCCTCGGAGACCCAACCACATATAAGCAGTAGAAAAAGGATGGATGGATGTCTGAACAATTACATTTTTTATCAGAAAATTCTGCTAAAATATGTTGTCATTCTTTTACTTACAAATGTCGTCTGACGAAAATATGTATAAATAATCCACATTTTAATCCACAGTGAACGATGAAGCTTATGGCTGTGCATCACCAAGTGTGTGTACTGCAAGTAGAAGGCTGGGAGAAATACCATTATTACCAGAGTTAGGAACCTTCAGCTCTGGACCAAACTGTTCTCATACAGATGTATGTAGTGATGGAACAACTACCACACCTCCAACTACAACGACCACACCTCCAACTACAACTACCACACCTCCAACTACAACTACCACACCTCCAACTACAGGTATTCAGTTAAACAGCAGTGTTTATTTGATTTGGGTTTTGTTATTTTAACATAAAAGTGATGGTTTTTGGGGGGAATCTGCCTCTAGGTGGTCAGATTTTTAATGCAAAGGTGTGTTTTTTTAAAATAAAAAAATTACTTTTTTTTAAATTAAATAAATACATAAATATATAAAAGTTTCACTGTTAACACATATATTCCTAATGTTGTAATATGATCCTTTTCATTTTCACAAAGTCCGGCTCTATTTTGGTTTTTATTCCAGGTCTTCAGTGTCTATCCAGAATGAAAAAAACATTGTCCTTGAGATTTTAGATACTGAAATGTTCTCATGATTCTGATTTTGTTTGTTTGTGAGTTTCTCACAAAGTCCTGCTCCATTTTTCTAGATCCAAGACTTCAGTGTCTATCCTGCAATGATTCATCTTGTTCCAGTCCAGAGTCAGTGACTTGTTCTTCAGAGACTATGTGTATAACAGCTTCCATTAAAGGTAATCTTTGTCTATTGTTATGAACATGATTTACATAAAGTACATTTACTGTAACATGTTTTTAGACAAACTAAACAAACTGATTTTTATCTTTGTAGATGTTTTATCTGGAGATGAGAGTTTTTTCAGAGGATGTGCTCCTCCCACACTGTGTCCAAACAACGGCACCTTTAACTTTTCTACTGATGTGTTTGATTCACATAAAATCATAGATGCTGAATGCTGCGACACAAACAACTGCAACTCAGAAACTCTGCCTGGTAAGTGATGATGGAGGAGATGATTTGTAGAATTAGATGAGAATGTAAAACAATTCTGTAAAATTAATATCAAAAGGGTATTTGTAGTGAATTTTATTTCTAAGCTGGAGAGCAATCAGGAGACACAGTCACTGCATTTTCCTTACTTCAGAAGCTTGTAGTGATGTGACGGTGTTGGTTTAGTGCTGTCGAGGGCTACGTCACAGGTACGTCTCTAGTGGAATGTCCACCTCTAAACGTCTCCAAAGTCCTCCCAGTTTGTCCCACTGTAGGTCCACTGTCCGTCTTCAACGTCTCATATATAAACAGTACAGCAGACAACAAGATTATCAAAAACAGCTTCATACACGTCATAAGGAGCTCCAACACACATCCTTTATGTTGTCCTCAGTAATAAATAAAAGCAGATTAAAGAACATGTGGAACAAAGCTACACAATCCTAAATAGAAAGTTTATTGTGAGAAATCAGGCGGTGCTAATCTAAAGGCTGTACCGGAATCAACGACTTGATGTCACTTTCTCCTGTAAATGACGGCTCCCCATACATTTTATGAATCTCAGAAGACTTTTATGAAGAAACATAATAAACACACTTTATGTTCTATATATGACTAGTTCAGGTACCATTGAATGAGAAATCTACCTGCATGTTGCTTTTACATGACAGTGTTCTCCTTTCTGTTTTAGTTCCTGTTCAACAGGAAACAAATGGACTTGAGTGTTACGTCTGTCTCTTCTTCTCTGGATCCAACGTTTGTACAGCACTTACTGTCAAATGTAAAGGAGCACAGGATCGCTGCTTTATTGGATCTGGTATGTTGTGGTTCAATAAGTTTTACTTCTCACCACTCAATTTCAAGCATCAATGTATAAGTGACTATTATTGTGTAGCCTATACTTTTGTTTTGTTCTTGGCACACTTTTTGCTTAGAATAAAAAAAATTAATAAAAAAATGAAATGAAACTTTGTTCACTTAGTGGCGGTTTCATTCAGATCTGAAATAAAGTGTGGTAAACCAGGTGAGTCCCTAATTTCTTTGGTGACGCTGTTTGCTCACCTGCTTTGGGATTTTCACCAAGATTGTGCAGCAAATTGATGCACGTGTAGATGTGATTGAGACCGCCCAATTTAAATTAATATTTTGTGCATTAAATGTGGTAAGTGCACAGAAGCACAAAATGACATTAAAGGAAGTTTAATTAGAGGCAGAAGGACTTCTCCGTCTGCTGCACAAACATTTAATAATGTAGAAAACAAAATAAACAAATAATCCAGCTGTTTTTCTCCCTCACAAACACTTTACTCAGCATTTTTTCATCCAGTGGCTGTTAATGTTTATTATTGTTTTATTTAAATTATTTTCTTATACTAGAGCATTTTTTCCATCTCCGCTGTGTTTTGTGTCAACATTCAGATGATCTTCTTGTGTGAGTTTGCATCTATTTGCACTATTTTCGGTGCATAAAACAATCAATGCAAACAGTTCCTGGTTTGATGAATTGCATTGTGCCCATTGGATGAATTTATTTGCATTTCCCCCTCCCATTTTTTTTGCTTCCCTTATAAAATCAGCCTACTTTACATGTTCATCTGAGGGAAACGTGCTGAATAAATTGTGGGCACATTGTGACGTGCAGTCCTGATTCCCTGGGGTTTGTACCCTTATTAGCGCGTGGAGTGACGTTGGCACACATTTTATTACCCCTAGACTTTTAGTGAATCCGCCCCTTAATGTATTAGAGAAGAAGGTTTACTTTGAAGTCTAAAAGTTTGTAAAATATATCTCATGTATAGAGATTATCCAGTTCCTGTGGAAAAGAGAAGAAATATGTTTTCAATAATTTCTCTCATGTTCTCATTCACAGCCTCAACTGATAATGGAGTTCTACTTGTTGCTGGCTGCACATCAACAGATGTATGTGATATTGCTCCTGATCACGGTGTACTGCCATTTATGGAAGAAGTGGGAAATCTAACCAGTGGACTAACCTGTTGTGGAACAAACCGCTGCAACTTCAGAGAGAGATAGTACCCACTTCTCGTCAAACTTTGACAGGTGTGACGTCACGCCCTTTGTCCCGCCCCCTAGCCGGAAGTCCCGCCTTCCCAAACCGGAAGTCCCGCCTTAGAGAGACCGCCAAAAAAAAAAAAAAAAAAAAAAAGCAGTCTTGGTGCGTTTGTTTTTCCATCTGCATGTGATTCATCATTATCCGATATGGTCTGACTTCAAAAACATTCCTTCACCTACCCCGACCACCTCTGATGACCTTTTTCAAATATTACCCGTTGGATGAAATTGGAGAACGCACAGGGAGTTTAGCTGGTGCACATCTGCTTCATACGGGCCAAGGGTTCCATGTCCGTCAATAAAGTTTAAAAGCCTGTTTTGAATGGGACATATTCAAAGAAGGTAAATGTCATAAAACTTATAACACAGGAGGGTTAAGTATTTCTTTCTAATTTCAACTTTATTATTTTTCATTAATATAATATTATTTCTTATATTTATTGCCTTGAAGGCAACATAACTTTAATTTGTGTTAAATAAGAAGATTGCATTTTATTAGCCGCTATAAGGGTTAGTCTGACACCATCATAGGGGGAATACAAATAAAGCAAAATTCAAGGGATGTTTGTAAAAAGAATGAGCTTTTTAGAGTATACTTCTACGCAAAATACGTACATAATATGATGATAAATATGTTTTGATTATAATATCATGATTTATTCACGAATAACATTGTTTTTAAGACGGACCTGGTTTTGTAGCGCCAACCACAGTTTTGCCTTGTGGCTGCCGCTGTTATTTTTTCATCCTCTGCAGCAGCCGTGGTTCCAAGGGGTGGGGGTTGTGTGTGTGTGTGTGTGTGTGTGTGTGTGTGAGCGCTGGAATGTTTTGCTTTATCCGGTTTACGTATATTACAACAACACACAACAAACATTGATGGTTATAGACACATCGTCACCTTTATTTTGATTGTATTTTTATAACGACAGGCTGTCTGAATTATTCTGTTTCTGTCTGATCAGTGGAGCGTTAAGGAAATAATAACCGGCAATAAAACTCTGGAAACAATAACTAGGAATAAATAGTTTCTCTTTGGTAAACTTGGTGATATTACAGACGGTATGGACACATTTACTCCGTTTCCGGGGTTTGATGTTCTGTAGATGTTTTATCTGGAGATGAGAGTTTTTTCAGAGGATGTGCTCCTCCCACACTGTGTCCACACAACGGCACCTTTAAGTTTTCTACTGATGTGGTGGATTCATATAAAATCATAGATGCTGAATGCTGCGACACAAACAACTGTAACTCAGAAACTCTGACTGGTAAGTGATGATGGAGGAGATGATTTGAAGTTGAAAAAAAAAACAAAATGTATCTTTAAAAGGAATACTTAAAGAAATGTATCTTCAAGTAGCATTTAAATATCCATGTTCTCCTTTCTGTTTTAGTTCCTGTTCAACAGGCAGAAAATGGCCTTCAGTGTTTCTTCTGTATCTCTGGCACCGACATTTGCTCGTTTACTGTCCAATGTGAAGGAGCACAGGACCACTGCTTTGATGGACATGGTGTGTTTTTACACTAAAGTTAATAAGATAAAATAATAGATAAAATAGTACAATCAATTGCACAAGCAATATAGAGATTATGTTACTATGTGACATAGACAGCAGTACATATTTCAACTTTTTTTCAAATTTCTGTACTCTAAAAATGTTTGTGAATAAAATCATAAAATAAATATTTTTTTCTCTTTTCCACAGTCTCAACTGATAATAGAGTTCTACCTGTTGCTGGCTGCACATCAACAGATGTGTGTGAAATTGCTCCTGATCACGGTGTACTGCCATTTATGGAAGGAGTGGGAAATCTAACCAGTGGACCAACCTGTTGTGGAACAAACCACTGCAATGATTTCACAGAACCAACAACAGCAGGACCAACTACAACTCCCTAACGCCAATAATTGTTCTGAACTGGTTAAAAAATATATTTACTGTATATTGTCTTTAAACTGTAATCCAAGTTTTTAGATCAGAACAATAATCCTAATTTGTGGAGAGATGTGCTAATGTTCCTGTAGAACACAACTAAACATTACCTTTATTGTTTCCTCTACCATTGCTTTAGCATTTAATGATCCACTACACTTTAAATTGAAAGTAATGAAGCATTAAAAGATTTGGAAATATAGACATATATTGTGGTTGAAATTTAATTTTAATTGTACATTATGATGGAGATATTTTTGGATGTAATTTACTTTGTATTACTCTTTACCTCCTGCATGTTATCATAAGTTTTAAAATAATGCTGTTTTACAATTTCAACCTATAAAGATTATAATCCAGGGTGGCACTAGTCAGTGTTTTCCTTGTGTTGACTGTTTAAAATCTGTTTAATTTGCAGTCAGTCCACATTTACTGGTTCAATAAATGGGAAGAAATTCAAATTCACCAGCCTGTCATTGCCTGATCCCGTTAGATCTCGGAAGTTAAGCAGGTCTGGGCCTGGGTAGTAGTTAGATGGGAGACCACTGAGAATTCCAGGTAACTGTCATTGTGTCCTTGGGCAAGGCACTTCACCCACATTGCCTAGTATGAATGTAGTGTGTGAGTGAGTGTTGGTGGTCGGAGGGGCCGATGTCACTATGGAAGCCTTGCCTCCGTCAGTCTGCCCCAGGGCAGCTGTGGCCACAATAGTAGCTTACCACCACTAAGTGTGGAGTGAAAGAAGAATGCCTTTATTCTGTAAAGCGACTTTGAGTGTCTATGATAAAGCGCTATATAAAATTGATGCATTATTATTAATTCTAATGGAGCTGGTTATGATTTACAGTCCGCTTAAACAGGACTGAATCATAACATAATCTAACCGCTTGAGAGGACATGGGCTCATCTGTGAATGGTTGCATTTACAGACCTTGTATTGACTAGGCCCCTGGGAGTGAGGCCCAAAGACAGGCTTAATAATGTATCATGTTTTTCAGCAGCCAGTGCCTTCTCCTCATCCTTCTCTCTCTGCTCTGTTATTCCTGTTAAAAGGGACTTGTTTCTTCCCACTGTCGCTAAATGCTTGTTCATATGGATCTTGTTGGGTTTTTTCTTTCTTATTATGAATTTTATATTTTGATAAGCGCATTGAGATGACTGTTGTAAATTGCGCTATACAAATATAGTTGAATTGAATTATTAGCGTTAAATACTGCTGCACTCGATCAGTTTTTGTATTAGATTAACCATCTTTAAATGTTTTTTACTGAAACATTGTTAAGTATTGCAGATAGCATTTTGTTGAAGATACAGTATATACAATGCACTTATTTTTCAGATTAGACTCAAGACAAATACATAATAAAACAAATACATTTATTTCATTGCATAATTGTGACCATCTGCAGCTCTCCCTAAGGAAGTTTAAGATGAACTTAATCAGAGGGAAAGACATAAAAAGAGAGAGCAGTGTTGCACCCTGGTGAGGGGGAAAAGAACAGGGAAGAGGGAGTTAGGGTGGAAATTAAAAGAAGTGGTCGAAACGAAGCTATATTGTACTGAAAGTATAATGCAATGCTATTATTGTGCGTGTTGTGTAATCTACTGAACCAGTACGGTGACAAATGTGGAGAGATAGAACTGGGTGACGCATAGTGCAGTCGAGAGATTAAAAAAAAAGAAATTGCTGCAATGAATTATTCATGCTTTGTAATTAAATAACTTAATTAATCTCTTTTTTTTAATCGCACCTAAAAATTGCTGAGAAACGCCCTCAACTTGAGGTATTTTCATTTAAATCACATTATTGTGGCTGAACAAAAGATTGATATATAACATTTCTTTATAATGTTATTTATTGTTTTTAACAGATGCAGGGGTAGCCATTTACATTCATTTGTATTTGAAACTAGTCCCAAGGGCTACCTGCCTTATTGATGTGTACTTTAGTCAATCTCCAATTTATATAAAATACAAATTAAACATCAGGACTTATTCATTTAGGCTCCGAACCCTGTCATCTTTTCCAGTTTTGGCCACACGGCGTGCATGTTGCAGTTAGCGCTGTTAGTGTCCGCGCTAGCTGTTCATGCTAGCTGCTACATGTTTAGCATTGAGATGGTAGCAGAGGCTACAAAGCTCTCGTGTTCAGCAAACTCTTTCTTGCTCGATTTGCACAAAACTAGGCTTGTGTTTTCCATCTGGTATTTTTATAAGCCCAAATTAATGTAAACAAAGTTGAGAAGCTCGGTAGTCTCAGGGTAGTCGCCCGTCTTGTGTTGTAGTTTGTGCATCATTATTACGGGCATACCAAGAACTCTTGAAATAAGAAAGGTTTCGTGCTGTTTGGAGTGTTAAACAAAAAGCGGCGTTAATTTTTTTAGCAAGTTAGTTTTTCCTGTAATTAATTAATCGCAATTAATGCGTTAAAGTGACGGCCCTCGTGATCTAATACCCTGGTTAAGTATAAAAACAATGGACGTAAACAGAGAGGGTGAATGCTTACATCTAGAACTGATAGACAACGTACCTAAGATTAGGACCAATAAGAGCTTAACCCAAAGCATGCCAGTGTCGCCATGACTGATGTGTGTCCACGAGCTGCTACTGTCATTTGCCGGAAGCAAATTCAAATGTAATACTGAATTTGCACATTGATACATATTAATGAGCTTTACTGATAGTGGGATGAATAAGTGTTTGTACTGTATCTGTTGTGTTCACAAAATCGAGTGACCTCAGTCAATCACTATCAAAGGTTTTTAAGCTGGTAGTCTCAGGGTTTCAATAAAAAATTTTGAAACTAGTGTTTTGTAAGAAACAAGACCTCCAAGTTATGATTAAAATTAAAGAAACCAGAAATCAAATCCTAGATATGTATAAAGAGGAACTAGAAAAAACATTAAAGTTTCTAAAACAGTCATATTATAAGGTAGGATCAAAAGCTACAAAATTATTAACAAGAAAAATATGGAAAAGACAGACTCTCCAATCAATATATAAAACACTGGACCCCAAAACAGGACAAATATACAATAACCTGGATGAGATTGATGCTGCATTTCAAACATTATAAAACCCTTTATACACAACCAAAACAAGGAGATGAAGAGAAAATTCTTAAATTCATTAGATCGACCATCAATTGGAGAATAAATGTTTAATATCACTGATCACAAAAAAAAGTTAAGCTACTGCTTTAAATAAATTAAAAAATAATAAAACACCAGGAAGTGATGGCTTACCAGCTGAGTGTTATGAGATTTTTAAAGAAGACTCGTCCCAAGTACTCCTGAATTCATTTAACTGGACACTTGAGAAAATGTTATTACTGTTATCCCAAAAGAGGGAAAGAATAAAACGCTGTGCAGCTCATACAGACCGAGCTCTAGGTTAAATCAAGATTGTAAATTGTATGCATCAATCTTATCAGGGAGACTAGATCCCTTTATGCCTGAGCTAATCAACAGTGATCAAACTGGATTTGTCCAGGGTCGCCAAACACTGGACAGTCGATGTTCTCTCCACGAAATTCATAATGTCAATAAACCAGGAAAAAATGCTGTATTAGCGAGTCTAGACGCTGAAAAAAACTTTGAACTGTGTTAGTTGGAGTTATTTGTTTTTAGTCTTGGAAAGATTTGGTTTTGCCAATAAAACAAAGAATAGCATTAGAACATTATATACTGTCCCTACAGCAAGAATAAAAGTAAATGGCTGCCTAAAAGACTGTATAAAATTAGAAAGATCAACTTGTCATAGCTGTCTACTCTCACCCACCCTTTTTGCTCTCTATTTAGACCATTGGCCCAAGGACGCTGGGCTTGTAATCGGAGGGTTGCCGGTTCAAGCCTCACCTGGGCCGTCACTGTGGGATGTTGAGCAAGTCCCTTAACCCCAAACTGCTCCCCAGGCGCCGCAAAATGGCTGCCCACTGCTCCTCAGGGATGGGTTAAATGCAGAGGACGAATTCCATTGACGTACAAACATTACATGGCCAATTAAAGGCGAAAGCCCCGATTTAAGTTTTAACTTCAGTGCGAGAATCGGGATCATAAAAACGTTTGTTGCCTAGAGTATTGTTATTATTTATATCGCTTCCAGTTGCAGTCCAGCTAAACAATTCAGGAGTGGGACGGGCAGATTTCACGATTTATTTAGAATGGGAAAAAAACTAAAATTAAATACAGTACCTTAATTATCATTAAGGGTGGAGGTATATCTTTCCCTAGCCTCAGATATTATTACTCTTCCCAATTAAAAAAAAAAAAAAAGCCTTTTGGTGCGACAGTGGATATGAAGCAAAGTGGAAGGAAATGGAGTTTGAATGCAAGGAGAACCCGATACAAGCAATGATTGGGGATTACAAACTAACCATAATTTATCAAGATGATCTGAACCCCTTCACCTCACTGACCTTAAATACTTGGTTTGAAGTAATAAAACTACATTTAAAAAACAGAATTCAAACCAAACGGATTCTGGATTTAAACACTAGTGAATAAAGGCATTGACACCTACTGTAGCATAACAGAGAACAAATTAAAAAGTTCTCAGTTATTAAGAAAAAAAAAATACAATTTTAAAAACATTTTTTTTTTTTTTTACAATCAATACAGGTATATGCTGTAACTCCAAATCAATAATTGCAAAACTTTGTCAAGGAATTATAAAAGGTAGAAGAGAGACCACAAACATCAGGGAGAGATGGAAAAAGAATGGATTGATAAAATAAGTGATGAACAATGTGAGAACATGTGTGAAACTACCTCCTCTACTTCCTGTTGCATGGACTGGTGTGAATTTTGTTGGAAGAATCGTGTCCGCTTTTTGCTACCCCTAAAAAGACACATTTTACACCAAGAGGCCATACATGATGGAGGTTGTGGGAATGTTGGAGCGGACCACCACCACATTTTTTGGAAATGCCCAAAAACTTAAATATTCTGGGAAAATATTTGGGAAGTCCAACACATTTTTGGGCAGAATATTCTATTAAGATGCACAACACTTTATCTGGGTGATTTACCTAAAGGAATGACAGGACATGATAGATACCTGCTGAAAATATTTAATGCTTTAAAGAAAGGAATAACTTGTAAATGGTTACAAAAGGATGCTCCTATGGTAGATAACTGGGTTGAAGTTATCAGGAAGATTCATTAGATGGAAAGACTGCACTTACTACACCTACAAAAGGAGCTACAAAGCTAATGTTATACTTGCAGATATAAGAACCCTTCCACACCCCACTTGCACAGTAATAAAACACTCAAAATGCTGTACAAACCCCCTTTTACCAAACACTGTAAGAGTGTCAATGGCCTAGAAATGTAATAGATTCTGATTGTCAATCTCGATGCACTTTGACACTGTTGTATTGTTTTTATTCTTAAAAAAAAAAAAAAAAAAAAAAAGAGCATTTTGGTTAAAAGAGTAATTTTCTGCAGGCATTCTTCCCTGCATCAGTGTTGTCACACAAAGCAGACTCCACCTTCTTATGTGATGCGCAAACTGATCCACATTAGAAATAAAAAGTTTAGATAGTTTTGTAATACAGCTGATCTGGGATTGCCAATGTCCTGTGAGGTCAAACTAGCTAACAAGAGATAGCATAGATGTTTATCAAACTTTGTAATTTAGGGTTTCATTTTGCATCTTTCCCATCTTACTATTGAAGAGAGATGATATTAGAATTAAACTAAAAAGAGAAAATAAGATTCCTTTTCTTCCAGGCCTAAGATTGTGTGTGGAAGTGTGTTGGCGCTGAGATCAACAAGTGACCTAGAGCAATGCATTAATAAAAGACAATACAGTATGCAAGACACCTTGAAGCACTTAGAATAAAATATGATTAAACTTTAGTTGAGAACAATTATACTTAGTAGTGATCATGATCATTCTTAATCACCAAAATGTATTGGCTTCTTTGTTGTGACTGAGAAACACTCATCCTGTGTAACTGTTACGGGGCAGATAAAAGCTCAGGTGCAGATGACAAACACACAGAGGCAGAACTGAAGTTAAATGTTTTATTAAATACACTGAGGAAGCTGGCAAGACCTGGTGGAAGAGAGGGATTACCTGAGGGGGTTTAGCAAATATGAATCGGTAGTGATGGATGAAGCAAAGGGTGGAAACTGACCTGGAGTCCACTAGAAAAAGTGAGGCTTAACTGAGTGTCCAGTGAGGTGGGGCCGAGGATGGCAGGCAACGGAGCAGAGGCAGAGTCTGATGCTGACGGGGACAGGATGGCTGGGGATTCCGAGAGGCAGAAGATCCAGGCAGGTATTGGGGGTAAGTCTCCACGTAGGCAGGCAGACGAGCAGGAACAGAAGCTAAACAAATGAAGGTTTCTCTTAGAAGTGCTCTGAGTCATTCTACGATCTGGCACTGACGGAAGTCCAGGGTGCTGCCTTTATGGGGCTGCTGATTGCATCCTGCAGGTGGAACTCATCAGAGCAATCAGGCCACGCACTCACAGCACCACTGAAAAAAAGGAAAAGAAAACAGCGCCCCTAAGTGGTGCTAGAGGTGGAGGGCGTGACAGTAACATTCATTTTGTGTTCATTATAGACTTCACTATTTCACTGACAAGGTCACACAAAGATGTTCAGCTCTCTTGTTGACCTCATTAGCAGCCAAAGATTATGTTGCATTTATTTATTTATTAAAAGCAGAGGAAAATAAGACAGAAAAAAAACAGATAAAAACAAATCTAAAAACCACCTTTGGGTAACATTTTTAAACCTTAGAAATTACACCTGCTTCTCCTAGTACAACACAAATCTACAAATATTGTGCATCATCAGCCCTGTGTCCAAACACAGGCCTTCAGGATTATGAACTTGACTAAAGTACTTCAAGTACACTGATACAGTATATGCTGAGTGCTGTTATAATGATGAGTGCAACAATATTACATTCCCAGGTAAGTGTGTGTTTTACATACATTTATTGTACCCATCAAATGATACATGGCTTTGCTGTGGTCTTGACCTCAGGGTTGTTGTGTTGTTTTGTTTTTTGAAAGGGTTGAATCACACTTTAAAAAGTTATTATGGGTAAAATTATGTCTAAATAAAAAGTGTGAGTTGTGATGAACTGCTGTCTTCTGTTTTACACTTTCTGCAAATAGTTGTCACCACAATAAAATCATCATATTACTGAAGGAACTCTCATTCTTCTTATGTTTCAGCACTTAAAGGTCTTATATCATGCAAATCAACTTTTTTGAGCTTTTAACATGTCAAAATGTTAATTCTTATCAAAAACACCTACAAAGTATTATTGGGCTTCCTTCCTGCATCTCTGATAAATCCTCAATAATCAGCTCTCTGAGCTGCTTCTCTGTCCTCTTCTGAAAAACAAGAAGTTCAAATTTTAGTGACGTCACTAGAATCCTGAACCGTCCCCTCCAGGAAGTGCCTGCTGCTGGTGCCGCCTCTCCACAGTGAACATACACGCCCATTGTGCTAGAGGCATGCGAGCGGCAGAAGAACATTTGTTTGGATGGTCATTATCCTTTCTCATCCAGTCTGCACAGGGAAAAGAAAAGGTCTGTGGCAGTGCTCCGAGAAACCGTGTCTCAACTTCCGGGTTGAAAGAAAACAAGTCATATTTCTTAATAAATTAGTATTTTATTTTGCAAAATGTAAAATATTACCCATATGTTGGTGTAGTTGATTTTGGAAGGTCTTAATATAGCATGATTCATGACCTTTAAGAGTTCAGAGGACCCCAAAGGTCTCTACTATTTTGTTTTCTTTCGCTGGATTTCCTTTGACTGCTAAGGAAATGCAACCTTGCATATTCAAGATGCATGTGAGTCACAGCAACATGTTGATCAACATTCATTTATTTGTAAGTTTTTTTCCAATTTTACACTTTTTGCTTTCACCCCTTATTTAATGGCACCCTGGTGTGTTGATGTGTGTCTTTCGGTCCAACTACCGAGTTAAATTACTTGTACTGTTTTAAACATGTCAGATGGAGGCACACAACGAGTCTCTTTCCTGTAGAGAAAAATGGTTAAAATCACAGTTCTTCCTTTAAAGCATCGGATCTTTAGAAAAGTAAAAAAATACATTTAAAAATTGTGATTAATATTTGTCAACTTAGGATATCTCACAGTCTGACTCAAAGGCATTGGTCCATTATATTAAAACATTAATAGTAAAATGTTTCTATTCCTCTAATTTTTTATCATACAGTATACGTGCTACCTCATTCACACCACAAAAAGCCAACATCATGAAATAAAATGATGAATCACATCTGTGTGTGGAACTGTACACAGATGTAAAGTTAAAACTTTAAAAAGCAGGTGCACGATACCAGTTTTGCCCAAAGCTTTAAATCATTTTTACCTTCTTGACTCTTTTGAAGTTATTCCCCTAAATCACTTTTGCTGTAGTTAATTATGTGGTGTTTAAACCAGAAAGGGTGTTAATCTTAAAAGAAACATAAGAATGCCTATGCAATTATAGAGTGCTGTGTTATCTGTTCTGCCTGTAGGGGCAATAAAGAGCTGTATTGGGAGTTGTGCAGTGGTTCATCGGAAGAAGAATGCTGCAGCCTGTGTGTGAGTTGTCTGATTAAAAAGAAGACAGAAGCATCCCTACATCATGTTTCTCTTCAGCGTCTTTCACCAAAGAGGTATTGCATCCCTACAATTCTGTGAGACACAACAAATTCACATTTTGTAAATTCTGCAGCTATGTTAAAAAAACAACAACCATGTCCCAGGCTCTACTATCTCATATCCCAGTACGTCTACCTTCAACACATGTTCTAAGAAACTTCCGTTGTAAAACTGAATAAAACTCTTTACCCAAAGGATGTAAAAACATGTTTGAGTAGGACAGAAGAGCGATGTGCTTCTAATGCGACTCATTGTGACAGAAATTATAATGGACTGTAATTATGTTACTGAATCACTTTATTATGTAAAGCTTCCAGGTGTTTATCCAAGTGTTAGTGACCTTTGGAAGATTTTTAGGCACTAAAACACTAAACAAAGTTTTTACTGAATCCTATTTTCATATTGAGATTATAAAAGCATGTGGTGTCATAAACTGGTCTCTAGAGAAGCATGCTTGAAACAAGGACATTCCAACCCTGTAATGATCACCTTCAGGTGTATATAAAATTGGAGGGACTAGTCGGGCAGCCAGAGGTAGTAGTGCCGCCCCCGCGCCACTACTTAGTAGTACAGGTTGCGGCCCCCTCCACCCCTAGCCCCACCATCCAGCCCCCCAAAGGTTGGGTATATGTGTGTGGTGCACCAAGTGGGTGAGATAGACCAGCTGGGAGTGAGTGAAGTGAAGTGTCCATGTAGGATGCATGTCTGGTATCGGCAGGGGGCGGCCAAGCAGGAGAGAGGCCAGCGCCCACATGAGGGCCAGCAGAGGCCCGCACGGCACCACGATACAGCATCCTCCACAGGGAGGAGGCCCCGGCCCTCCCAACGAGAGAGGACGCCACCAACCGCCCAAGCAGGGCCACCCCATCAGCCACGGACCGATAGGCAGGCGAACCTAAGCATCCCCAGCCAAGCACCGCAACCCCACACCAATGCCGCCAGCAGAGCCCGCCCCACCCACACCCCCCATGGAGGCCGCCCCCAATCACCCATGCGCCAACATGAGACACCCCCCCCCGATGCCAGCACAGCCCGGAGGACAGCGGCCCCCAAGCCACCAGCCACCACCAGCCCAAGGCGGTGCTGGCAGTCGCTTGCAGGCTAGATCATCAGGCTAAAAACAAAAAAATCAAGATTTAATGCAATTAGAAAAGGAGTCCAACGCTCCTCAAAGCAGGTGATTTTATTTTTTCTGAGAGCAGACATCTTTTCCATGGAAATAAATTCTATGAGGAGATTTCGCTATTGGTTTATATTTAAGGATTTTTTATCTTTCCAATATATTAATGTTGTTTTTTTTTTGCTATGGCACTTGTAAGTACTGAAGAACATTACTTTTATTTCTATTGAATGTTTGGGTTAGATTGTTATATATCCTGAGCTTATCATTTTCAAAGAGGTCTTGGAGATGAATAATTCTGCTCTCTTCCCATGTTTTAAGATAGAGCAGTGTTTTTTTTATTTCTAAAGTCGGGGTTGTGCCTGTTTGGAGACAGCATGCTAGTTTTTAATTGAACATTTGTGTTCATTACCGAGGGTCAAGGTAGGAAACACACCAAGGTAATTCAAGTTTACGGCTTTTAATCAGCCAAAAAATAGTCAAAAAATGACCAAATAAATGAGGCCAAAGTAACCAAATGTTAACAGAAGGAACAAACTGAACTCCAACTGAACATGACACAACCCAACAGACCTACCAAATGACACACAGGGGGAACATTTAAGCTGGCTGATCAGACCAAACATGAAGGGGGTGACTAGACAGACACATTACAGACATAATTAGATACATAAATTGGTAAGTAAATTAGCTAAATCTAAATAAGCAAATAAGATTTGGCAAATAAAATACATTTACAAATAATATTAGCAAATTATGTATAAACTGTAAATAATAAACTTAAATTGACATCCCAGATCTCCCCTCATGTCCTGCCATGGTTCAGGCCATAGGGGTGGAGCCTGGAAGTTACACCCTGGAGATGAATGAGTGACAGCTGTCTAGTGTGTGGGCGGGGTCGGCCCTCACATACCCCCCCTCTTCAAAATCTTCACTGTGGCTGCGGGAGAGGTAGTCGGCTGTGTGGTTCTCTTTTCCGGGGATGTGCTGGACAACAAATCGGAAGGGCTGCATGGCTATGTACCATCTTGTGATCCTTCCATTGGTGTCCTGCATCTTCTCTAGCCACTGCAGGGCCTTGTGGTCTGTCAGCAAGATGAACTGCCTTCCCAGGAGGTAATATTTGAAGGAGTCCAGCGCCCATTTGATGGCCAGAGCTTCCTTTTCAATAGTTGCATATCTCACCTACCGGGGGAACAGCTTGCGGCTGATACATGCAACTGGGTGTCGTTCTTCAGGTGGTCCTTGCAGCAGCACAGCTTCAATGCCCCGAGCTGATGCATCTGTTTGCAAAACAAAGTCTTTGTCAAAATCTGGGCAGAGCAATACAGGATCTTTACTTAATGCTTGTTGAAGGTCCTTGAAAGCTGCAATTCTCTCCTCCGTCCACTTCAGCTGGTTAGGTTGCCGAGAGCCTGTCATGTCGGTCAGCAGCGCAGCTCTGGCAGAGAAGTGCGGTATAAACCGATGGTAAAATCCAGCCATTCCTAGGAAGGACCTCAACTGCTTCCTGGTTTGTGGCAAAGGGCATGCTGAAATTGCTTCAATTTTGTGAACTTGTGGTTTGATTACCCCACCTCCAATCACAAAGCCAAGGTACCGCGTCTCAGTCTGAGCCAGAGAGCACTTTGCTGGGTTTATTGTGAGTCCAGCTGCCCGTAGAGCCCCCAGAATATTAGCCAGATGCTCCACATGTTCCTCCCAGGTTGTACTGCAAATCACAATGTCATCGAGATAAGCACAGGCATAATCCGAGTGACCACACAGTACCTGGTCCATCAATCGTTGGAAGTTAGCGGGGGCGCCATGGAGACCAAATGGTACCGTGAACTCCAACAATCCCCATGGTGTGCGGAAGGCGGTCAACTCCTTTGACTGCTGAGAGAGGGGAACCTGCCAATAACCTTTGCAGAGATCAATAGTGGTCAGGTATTTGGCCTTCCCCAATCGTCCAATCAGGTCATCGACTCTGGGGGTTTGATAACAGTCAAATTTTGATATTGAGTTCAAGTACCTGAAGTCGATACAAAATCTGATTGTCCCATCCTTCTTAGGTACCAGCACCACAGGGTTACACCATTCGCTTTTGGATGGCTGAATGATTCCCAAGGATAGCATGAGATCCACTTCTTTCTTCAATGCCACCAGGAGGCGCTCAGGTATCCTGTAACTTTTACGCTTAATTGGTGCATCAGGTTTCAACACAATGGTATGCTCCATCATATTTGTTCGACCAGGATATTCAGAAAATATAGTGTCATCAATAAGAGGCTTTACCTGGGCCTGTTGTTCTTCAGTGAGGAGAGCTATATCGAAGTGGGAACTTGCAATTGAAGGCAGGTATTGATCATCCACTTCCTCATCTTCCTCCACCCTCTGGATCAGCATCACCTCTGCCATTTTCTCCTCTCTGGAAAACCTCAGACCTCATATGTAGTAGGACCCATTTTTCTTGTGATTTCATAGGGCCCTTGCCACTTTGCCAGGAGTTTGCTGTCACTGATAGGCAACATGACCAATACTTTGTTTCCAGGCTCAAAGTTTCTGTGGCATGCTTTGTGATCGTACCACACTTTTTGGTCATGTTGTGCCACCTTCATGTTCTCCTGGGCCAGCTCGCTCATCTTCTGTAGCTTCTCACGCATCTGCATGACATAAGAAACCACATTAAAGGGCTCCCCTCTCCCCTGACTCCCCTCCCATGTCTCCTTTAACAAAGACAATGGGCCTCTCACTTCATGTCCATATAAAAGTTCAAAGGGAAAAAACCCAGATGAGGCTTGAGGTACCTCCCTATAAGCAAAAAGGAGGTAAGGGATTCACAAACTTCACAAACCTACCAAATGACACACAGGGGGAACATTTAAGCTGGCTGATCAGACCAAACATGAAGGGGGTGACTAGACAGACACATAACAGACATAATTAGATACATAAATTGGGAAGTAAATTAGCTAAATCTAAATAAGCAAATAAGATTTGGCAAATAAAATACATTGACAAATAATATTAGCAAATTATGTTTAAACTGTATATAATAAACTTAAATTGACATCCCAGATCTCCCCTCATGTCCTGCCATGGTTCAGGCAATAGAGGTGGAGCCTGGAAGTTACACTCTGGAGCTGAATGAGTGACAGCTGTCCAGTGTGTGGGCGGGGTCAGCCCTCACAATTTGTAATGTCCAGGGCTTTCCACCACGCAGTCAGGGTGGAGGCAATCAGTGGGTTTTTGAAGCAGTTATGACGTTTAAGGGTCGCAGTGATAAAAGGTAGATCAGAGAGTTTAATATGTATACAGTCTAGCTGTTATATTTCTAGCCAGGTGTTGTGGTATTCTTTTGGTTTCATCCATTCTGTTAAATATAATATTTGGTTTGCTAAGTAATAATGCATGAAATTAGGGGCTTCTAAACCACCCTCGCTTTTATTTTTTTGAAGGGTTGAAAGACTTATTTTGGGTTTTTTATTCCTAGCATAGAATTTTGTAATTGCAGAATGTTATCCATTGCATTGGTGGTTTCAGTGGGATCATAGAAAACAGATAGTTTATTTTTGGTAAGATTTTCATTTTAACTGAGGCTATTCTGCCAAGGAGTGAGATGGGGAGATTGTTTCATCTCCGCAGATTTTCTGTGACTTTATCCAACAGTGGGTCTAGGTTCAGTTTAATTAATTAATTCATTTAAGTTTGGTGATATATTTAAGCCTAGATATTTAATTGTATTTGTTGGGGAGCAGTATTGTGGGTTTTGGCTTGCCGGGTTCCATGAATTTTTTAATTAATGGAAATGGAAGGATTGATGATTTTGACCAGTTAATGGAATAGTCTGATAATTTAGAGAAGCTCTTTATTAGTTTAAATACTTCTTCTAATGAGGATTGAGGTTCTTTCAGATAGAGTAAAATATCATCCGCATAAAGATTAATTTTGTGTTCTGAAATGGATGAGTGGATTCCTTTAATAATCGTATTCTGACGTACAGCTGCTGCGAGAGGTTCAACGAATATTGCAAAGAGCAAAGGTAAGAGTGGGCAGCCTTGTCTGGTTCCCCTCTGCAGTGTAAAGCTTTGGGATGTTATTTTGTTTGTGGTTACTGAGGCCTTAGGTTTAGAGTATAGGGTGGAGATCCATGGTATGAATGATTCTCCAAAGCCAAATTTGCCAAGGACAGCTAGGAGGAATGACCAGTTGACTCTATTGAACGCTTTTACTGCATCGAGTGACAAGATTGTTTTCTTTTTAGAGTTCTGTGCCATGTCTATGTCATGTCTTCTAACATTGTCTGTGGAGTGTCTATTTTTAATAAATCCTGTCTGGTCTTGGTATATAATTGATGGACTACTTTCTCTAACCTGGAAGTGAGTGCTTTGGAAATAATTTTTGTCTGTGTTAATAAGTGAGATGGGACGGTAGCTTGAGGGTAACATGGTTTAAGTAGTAATTTAATGTTCGCTGCATTCATGTGGCCTCTTGTGCATCCTTTATTTTTAATCTCTGTCAGTACACTAATAAAAAAGCAGAGCCAGTATTGACCAGAAATATTTTAGGAATTAAGCAGGGAACCCATCTGGACCTGGTGCTTTACCTGTTGACATGCTAGCCAAAGCATTTTGTAGTTCTTGTAAAGTTAATGGTGAGTCTAAGGTGGTTTTTTGATCTATGGTGAGCTGTGGTAGGTTTAAGTTATTGAGGAAGGTTTTAATATCTTCACAGTCAGGGTTTAAGTTTGATGAGTATAGGTTTTGATAATAATCATGAAAAACCTTATTCATGTCCTGAGGTAAGTTTAAAGTTTGACCTGAATTATCAGAAATTGCTGCTATAAAATAATTTTCTTTGTTGTGTTTAAGCTGATTTGCTAAATATTTGCCTGATTTATTATTGTAGTCAAAATTTTTGTACCGTAATTGCTGCAAAATTTAGTCAGTTTTTTAAGATATAATGATGTCTAGATGAAGTTTTGTATTTTGGAGTTTTTTCCATAAAAGTTCAGACGGGTTAGCTGCGTATTCTTCCGTAAGTTTCTTCATTTTTTGGTTTTTTTCTGCCATCTGTTCCTGTTTTTTTTGCAAGAAGAGAATGAGATAATCTTCCCTCTGATGACAGCCTTGCCGGTTTCCCAGAGTAAGGACGGTGACACTTTCAGGGAGTCGTTTGTTAATAGAAAGTCCTTCCATTCTTCTCTAATATTTTTTCCAAATTCACTGTCATGAAGTAATGAAGTATTAAAGCGCCATAGAGAGGATACTTTCGAATTAGCACATTCCAAAATGTTACTGTAAACTGAGACATGGAAAGGAGTGGTGGTTTAGTCCATACGAATGTGAGCATAACTGAGAGTCTGTGAGCATTTGTGCACAGCTGTGTCGTGAGAGACTTAGATGCAAGAAAAAAAGAGAAGAAATACTTATCATGCGATACCACCACGGGGTAAGGGGCTGGGTTGAAAAGGTTAGTGAAAAGCACAAACATACAACAACAACCAGTACCAAAAGAATAAGACAAGCAAGGGGTAATAATATGAAGTATAGGAAGGGGGGGTGTTGAGTGGATGTGAAAAAAAAAAAGGGTTAGGGGTTGGAGAAGAAAGAGTTGACGTGGGGGTAGAGAGTGTCCTGTGAGACTGTACGCGCCTATACGTGTTTACCAACATCTGTGCAAGCATATATACATAAACACACACATCCACTTACGTATAAATACATGATTTTATTTTATTTCTCTTATATATATATATATATACATATATACACACACACACACACACACACACACACTTATTTTACCTTTCAAATAGTGCTACCTTAACTACACCATGAGTGGAGAATTATGCTTTCAATATTAACTCATAAATCACCTTTTTTTTTTTCTTCTTTGTTTTTTTAAATTTCTTTATTTAATTTATTTTAGTAGAGCCAGGGGGTGATCTTAGAATCCCTAAACAGTTGGCCATCTATGTAGAGCTTGTCTATGACCAGTTTGGAATTTCGGCCTCTCTGTCGGTTTTCTTTGAAGATAGGCAAGGCAAGGCAAATTTATTTGTATAGCTCATTTCATACACAAGGCAACTCAATGTGCTTTACATGATAAAACATTAAATTGTTTAAAATCAATAAGAACATTTAAAATCATCAGTGAAATCAATTAAAATCATCAACAAACACATTACAAAAATCTCTCTTTCAATCATACGCAGTAGAGAAAAACTTACTGCCTTTAACTTTGATAGGATATAGGGTTTTTCAGCAGAGCCTCTGGGTCGTCATTGGAGGTTTCTGGAATGCCTGAGAAGATCATGTTGTCTCGCATACAGCGATATTGGATATCCAGGACTGTCTCTTTGAGAAGCTTGTTTTAATTTTTCAGCTCTTTTACCTCCGAGGTCACTGCAGATAAAGCTAAATGGATATTATGATTGACTTCTTGTAAGTCCTGAATTTGTTGGTAGGTAAATTCCAGGCTGACCTTAAATTTATGAAAGTCTTGGTGCAGTACATCGACCACACCCAGCCTCTTATTGATGGACTTTAGGACCTCTGTTTGAGATTCTACCTCCAGATCTGACGTATCCATCGAAGATTAATTTTTTCGCCGTTTTGCAGACTTACCTGACGTGCTCGCGGCTTTCGTTCCTGTTTCCATCACATACTCAGCTTAATATCGGTCGATGAACTCTTCGAGGTCCTCCACTATGGCTGTTGAGAGGGCGCGTGGTCGGCTCCCGTTTGTGGTGTGGATTAAACGGTTAGAAGCATTAATATGTGCAAATAAACAGAGTTGGTAGACTAGTCTAGGCAGTGAGCTGCCATGCTGAATTTTCACAGACTGTCACGTGACTCTCAGAACATCTCGCTTGGCTGGAGGAACTCATAATTCTTTGTTCTGAGTTCCTCCAGCTCGAATGAGCTCATCTCTCCCCTTTTCCAGCTCCATCATCTGTTTCTTTTACTATTTCTCCATCATGAGATATTTTTCTTTTTAATGTTTACCTCCGTTAATGCACAAACCTGATTGGTTGAGCTGTGACACGTGGGACAGCATTTTCTTGTTAGCAAGATTGTAAAGACTGCAATAGCTGCACAGGTTGAAAATAGAAGTTCTACGTAAAGTTTAATTCATAACTTCTGTTTTGTCTGTAGGTTGAAGTCCGTATGGCGCTAACAGTGGGTTTGGCCCTGAACCGAGATCCACCATTTTGTGACACCTCTGATCTACAGAATGAGCAATCAGTTGAACAGCATTTCTTTCTGAGGAAGGAATAAGACTCATGACCTCAGTGCAAACACATTGTCCTTAGCCATGCTTGATTCATGCTGGGCTATAATTAAAAATATAAATAGAGTGACAATGACATGAACAAAAACACAACATTCAAATCATGTCATTATCATCAAGCAGGACATAAGCATTCCTGTTAATCTGCATGCCTTCCATTTGACTTTAATAACAGCTGAAACTGTGAATAGGCTGGTTAAAACTTTAAAAAGCAGGTGCATGATACCAGTTTTCAGTTATTGTTTTGCACAAAGCTTTAAATCATTTTTACCTTCTTGACTCTTTTAAAGTTATTCCCCTAAATCACTTTTGTTGTAGTTAATTCACATTTTGTAAATTCTGCAGCTATGTTAAAAAAAACCCAACAACAACCATGTCCCAGGCTCTACTATCTCATATCCCAGTACGTCTACCTTCAACACATTCTTATCTGTGTTAGATTATGGTGACCTTTTTTATATGAATGCTTCTTGTACATGTCTTCTGATGGTGGACTCTGTTTATCATTCTGCTCTGAGGTTCATCACAAACTGTAGAGCCATGACACATCACTGTGAGCTGTACTCTCAGGTGGGATGGCCTTCCCTGTACACTAGGAGGCAGTGTCATTGGTTTACTTTTATTTATAAGGCTCTTCTTGGATTACTGCCCTCTTACATCTGTACATTACTTACAAAGAGAAGTACGAACACTTATGCGCTGAGATCCAATGATCAGCTGTTGCTCACGGTTCCTTTTGCCCGCCCAGAGCTGGAAAAAAGCCTTTGTACATCAGCTCCTTGTGCTTGGAACATGCTGCAAAGAGACTGGAAGCTGACGGAGTTTTTATCCTTGAATGCCTTTAAAATGAAACTGAGAGAATTTGAGACTGCCTCAGTTGTCTGTAGTTGTTTTATTTGATTCTTATGTTATCCTGTCATTTTAATGTAATGTAAATGTATTTCTGTTCAGTGTGTTGTAATTTTGCTGCCTCTTGGCCAGGACTCCCTTGAAAAAGAGGTTTTTAATCTCAACAGGATTTTTTTCCTGGTTAAATAAAGGTGGAAAAAAAAAACAAAAAAAACACATGTTCTAAGAAACTTCTGTTGTAAAACTGAATAAAACTCTTTACCCAAAGGATGTAAAAACACGTTTGAGTAGGACAGAAGAGCGATGTGCTTCTAATGCGACTCATTGTGACACAAATTATAACTGTAATTATGTTACTGAATCACTTTATTATGTAAAGCTTCCAGGTGTTTATCCAAGTGTTAGTGACCTTTGGAAGATTTTTAGGCACTAAAACACTAAACAAAGTTTTTACTGAATCCTATTTTCATATTGAGATTATAAAAGCATGTGGTGTCATAAACTGGTCTCTAGAGAAGCATGCTTGAAACAAGGACATTCCAACCCTGTAATGATCACCTTCATTCATCAATGGATTAGTGAAAGCCTTTATTTATTTTTGAACATAAATAAAGATTAAAGAGGATACACACACAAATGTGCAAATAGTCCAAAAGAGCAACAGAAATCTTGATCAACTAACTACTTTTGACTGTAGTTTTAATTAACTCCAAAGGTGCAACAATTCCAGATTCCTGTGTTAAAGACGTCAAAGAAATCTGATGACATCAAAGATGCATTCCTGGTGCTGCTATGAGACAGGGCCTGGTAATAAGCGCACAGCTGTGTTCAGGTTTGAAAACAACTCCACCCTCTTCAGCAATGGATCTCGCACTGTGCAATAAAATAGTTACGAGTAGAAATCTGTCCAATAGTGCTGTGGCTAAATTTAAAGAGGCCATTCCTGCTGCCTTAAACTCAGTGCACCATCCAATAAATAACTATGATATTAATTATAACCCCTCTCAACTGGATCTGCTTGTCGATAGCTCTGCTAGTCTACTAAAATCCACCTTGGACTCAATTGCCCCATTGAGGGATAAAACTATTAAACGTCAGAGGAAAGCTCCGTGGTTTAGCTCTGAAACTCACACACTCAAACAAACAACCCGTAAATTAGAGAGAATGTGGCGCTCCAATAAAACAGAGGAGTCACGAATACTCTGGCAAGAAAGTCATAGTAAATACATGACAGCCTTACGACATAGTCGATCTACATACTACTCCTCACTAATTGAAGAAAATAAAAATAATCCGAGGTACCTTTTCAGCACTGTAGCCAGGCATTTATTTCTCGAGGGAATTGATTATTCATGCCGAATTGCGTACCTTTAAGTTCCCGACCTTTACTTTTAACCTGGATTTTCTGTTGAAAGTATTCAAATTTGGCAATGATAGGGCGTGGGTGGTTACATCTGTGTGGACCGAGACGATGGACGTGGTTAAAGGGGATGTTTTTCACGGTTTCTGCCAGAATTTTAAGCGCAGACGACATGAAGTTTTTCAGCAGAGCCTCTGGGTCGTCATTGGAGGTTTCTGGAATGCCTGAGAAGATCATGTTGTATCGCATACAGCGAGATTGGATATCCAGGACTGTCTCTTTAAGAAGCTTGTTTTCATTTTTCAGCTCTTTTACCTCCGAGGTCACTGCAGATAAAGCTAAATGGATATCGTGATTGACTTCTTGTAAGTCCTGAATTTGTTGGTAGGTAAATTCCAGGCTGACCTTAAATTTATGAAAGTCTTGGTGCAGTACATCGACCACACCCAGCCTCTTATTGATGGACTTTAGGACCTCTGTTTGAGATTCTACCTCCAGATCTGACGTATCCATCGAAGATTAATTTTTTTGCCGTTTTGCAGACTTACCTGATGTGCTCGGGGCTTTCGTTCCTGTTTCCATCACGTACTCAGCTTAATATCGGTCGATGAACTCTTCGAGGTCCTCCACTCTGGCTGGTGAGAGGGCGCGTGGTCGGCTTTCGTTTGTGGTGTGGATTAAACGGTAAGAAGCGTTAATATGTGCAAATAAACAGAGTTGGTAGACTAGTCTAGGCAGCGAGCTGCCATGCTGAATTTTCACAGACTGTCACGTGACTCTCAGAACATCTCGCTTGGCTGGAGGAACTCATAATTCTTTGTTCTGAGTTCCTCCAGCTCGAATGAGCTCATCTCTCCCCTTTTCCAGCTCCATCATCTGTTTCTTTTACTATTTCTCCATCATGAGATATTTTTCTTTTTAATGTTTACCTCCGTTAATGCACAAACCTGATTGGTTGAGCTGTGTCACGTGGGACAGCATTTTCTTGTTAGCAAGATTGTAAAGACTGCAATAGCTGCACAGGTTGAAAATAGAAGTTCTACGTAAAGTTTAATTCATAACTTCTGTTTTGTCTGTAGGTTGAAGTCCGTATGGCGCTAACAGTGGGTTTGGCCCTGAACGGAGATCCACCATTTTGTGACACCTCTGATCTACAGAATGAGCAATCAGTTGAACAGCATTTCTTTCTGAGGAAGGAATAAGACTCATGACCTCAGTGCAAACACATTGTCCTTAGCCATGCTTGATTCATGCTGGGCTATAATTAAAAATATAAATAGAGTGACAATGACATAAACAAAAACACAACATTCACATCATGTCATTATCATCAAGCAGGAAATAAGCATTCCTGTTAATCTGCATGCCTTCCATTTGACTTTAATAACAGCTGAAACTGTGAATAGGCTGGTTAAAACTTTAAAAAGCAGGTGCATGATACCAGTTTTCAGTTATTGTTTTGCACAAAGCTTTAAATCATTTTCACCTTCTTGACTCTTTTAAAGTTATTCCCCTAAATCACTTTTGTTGTAGTTAATTCACATTTTGTAAATTCTGCAGCTATGTTAAAAAAAACCCAACAACAACCATGTCCCAGGCTCTACTATCTCATATCCCAGTACGTCTACCTTCAACACATTCTTTTCTGTGTTAGATTATGGTGACCTTTTTTATATGAATGCTTCTTGTACATGTCTTCTGATGGTGGACTCTGTTTATCATTCTGCTCTGAGGTTCATCACAAACTGTAGAGCCATGACACATCACTGTGAGCTGTACTCTCAGGTGGGATGGCCTTCCCTGTACACTAGGAGGCAGTGTCATTGGTTTACTTTTATTTATAAGGCTCTTCTTGGATTACTGCCCTCTTACATCTGTACATTACTTACAAAGAGAAGTACGAACACTTTTGCGCTGAGATCCAATGATCAGCTGTTGCTCACGGTTCCTTTTGCCCACACAGAGCTGGGGAAAAAAGCCTTTGTACATGAGCTCCTTGTGCTTGGAACATGCTGCAAAGAGACTGGAAGCTGATGGAGTTTTTATCCTTGAATGCCTTTAAAACGAAACTGAGAGAATTTGAGACTGCCTCAGTTGTCTGTAGTTGTTTTATTTGATTCTTATGTTATCCTGTCATTTTAATGTAATGTAAATGTATTTCTGTTCAGTGTGTTGTAACTTTGCTGCCTCTTGGCCAGGACTCCCTTGAAAAAGAGGTTTTTAATCTCAACAGGATTTTTTTCCTGGTTAAATAAAGGTGGAAAAAAAAAACAAAAAAAACACATGTTCTAAGAAACTTCTGTTGTAAAACTGAATAAAACTCTTTACCCAAAGGATGTAAAAACACGTTTGAGTAGGACAGAAGAGCGATGTGCTTCTAATGCGACTCATTGTGACACAAATTATAACTGTAATTATGTTACTGAATCACTTTATTATGTAAAGCTTCCAGGTGTTTATCCAAGTGTTTGTGACCTTTGGAAGATTTTTAGGCACTAAAACACTAAACAAAGTTTTTACTAAATCCTATTTTCATATTGAGATTATAAAAGCATGTGGTGTCATAAACTGGTCTCTAGAGAAGCATGCTTGAAACAAGGACATTCCAACCCTGTAATGATCACCTTCATTCATCAATGGATTAGTGAAAGCCTTTATTTATTTTTGAACATAAATAAAGATTAAAGAGGATACACACACAAATGTGCAAATAGTCCAAAAGAGCAACAGAAATCTTGAACAACTAACTACTTTTGACTGTAGTTTTAATTAACTCCAAAGGTGCAACAATTCCGGATTCCTGTGTTGAAGACGTCAAAGAAATCTGATGACATCAAAGATGCATTCCTGGTGCTGCTATGAGACAGGGCCTGGTAATAAGCACACAGCTGTGTTCAGGTTTGAAAACAACTCCACCCTCTTCAGCAACGAGTACATCTCGACTTTGCCGCGGCCCCAAAAGGCTACCCAGCGCAGGCCAGCCCACCTGGCACAACACCCAGGGCCCCCACCCTATGGGGAGAGATTTGTCTCAAAAATATTCACAAATAAATCCACAATTTTCACAAGTATTTTTTAGATTTACACGTTTTTATCAGATTCACAAATGCATCCATGATTTTCATGTGTTTTTCAGATCAATAAATATATCCACGAAATGTACACATTCTATCATTTATGTGTGTGTGTTTAAAGTGAATAATGAGTCAGATCGTGTCAGAGTGTCGGTCCGTACAGTGTGAGAACAAGCATCGTGAGCTGCGCAAATTCGGGCTCTGCACCTGAGTTGTACAGTTTGAGCTGGAGCTGAGTACATCAATTAAAAATGTCCCTAGTTGTTTTATAGGAGAAGGATGTGTTTGTTGTTGTTTCTGCGTGTTTGGGCGTTTGCTGAGTCGAGCCAAGATTGCTGAGTTTCTGCGTGTTCTCACACTGTACGGACCGACACTCTGACACGTATGGTTTGCCTTTTCTCAGGTATGTTTTAACACACCATATGCAGGAAAAACTGTGCTGTCATGAAGCGGAGGTGACAGGTTGCGTGACAGAAATGAGTAAATGTTTGCATAGGCTCCCTGAGAGACGGACTCTTCATTTTCTACGGGAACTCTTTTTTTCTTAATTATCCTTTGCATTGGACTGCTAGTAAACGCTAAAATGATGCGCGAAAAAGACTCTTCCGCCCCTCCCATCCCCTATCACACACACACACACACACACACACTGCAGTATATATTAGGGTGTACTCACACTGGCAACTGGGGCTGTTCCAAGCTCACAGCAGGAATCCCCCCCTCCCTGTCCCTTTTCTGACACGGTAGAACGGACGTGATCACCAGCTCAACTCGGTTCCCACAGAGAAACGCATCATCACGTTAATTTATGACACACGTATGGCGTTACGTCACCATTAAGCGACTCTGGGTTTGTTGTTGACAGTACGTTCTGTTAATTTCATATTATCTGTTGCGTAGGGTAACAATAAACCAAGATTTACCCAGACACGTGCTCTTTCCATGGACTGGGTTTCCCAGGGCCCCTGAACGCATCACGTTAATTTAAATGACCGTAACTCTGCTCATATTTGCTCTATCGGAGAAATTCCACCAGTTTATGAAAGATAATAAGTTGCTCTTTACAGCCAGTGTCAGTACATTGCGGTAATTTCACTCACACGTAACGGAAACATTAAAGATGCTGCTTTGTTTTGACGAAATCGACACAAGGAACAGAGAGAACCAAGTGAGTGAGAAAGAAAGATTAAAACAGACCAAATAAAATAAATAAAATAAAATGAAAGACTCTCTGATGATAAAAACCACCATGAATAGAGGTTCAAATGGATTTAAAAACAAAGGAGGAAACTGAGCCTATAAAGGTAAGATCAGTTTAATTTCTGGATCAATAAATGTCGTTCCCTGGACATTAAAACCATGAGCTGATCCTAGTTTCCATCATCAGGTCTAGACCCATCACTTCTACAGACAACAGACAGAATAAAGCTCAGAGTCAACATGGGATGCACTTATTTATTGAAATGTATAATAAATGATTATTTAATTTTCTGTAATGTTATTTTTTAGGAGATGTTTTTAATTGTTTCAATAATTTAGAGACTTAAGGAACAGATTGTTATAATGCATAATGAAGGTGATTTACTTGAGTCAGCACTAATTTCAGATTGTTTTTAAGTCTTTGTATAAAAATACTTTAACAGGACAACAATGATGTGCAGAGCTGCAGTAATGGTGGCTTCATACAATAATAATAATAATAATAACCACTGCACACACCACCAGAGAAGCTTCCACTGAATAATTTACAAATAAAAAAAAGTTCACTGATGATGACGTTGAGATCTCAATGTCACCATCAGTGAACTTTTTTTTTTTTTTTTTTGTAAATTATTCACTGGAAGCTTAGATATTGTGTGACAAAGATATCAAAGTTTGTTGTTTTGAGAAGAGTCATATTAATGATTAAAAGTTATGATTGTATTATATTCTAAAGTTTATAATTATCTGGCTCGTCTTCCTTTCTTTCTGTTCACAGCATAACATTTAGTTCTACCAAATGTGTTTACAGCTAATTTTACTGATTATTGTTACACATCATCCTGTATGTATATTATATACAGTATAAATGTGTAGATTTAACTGTTGGAGAAACTATTTTATTAAATACAAAGCAAACGACTTGTAAACAGAAAAACATTATGAAATTAGTGAGTTGTTAAAGTGCTGAGGTGCAGCGGAGGGTCTTCTTCTGCAGAGACGTGATGATGAGGGGTCCGAGTAAAACCCAAAATTTCATGGTAATTTTGAGGATATAAACATGCATATAAACACATTACTGGTACATTAACTCATATAAACCAAAAAATATATATTTTACGGCTGTAATGTGTAACATATTACTGGTATTTTGAGAACAGGACACATGTAGATTTCTGAGCAATTCATTATAGTTGAACAGGACTAACAGGAACTCCACATACTGATAATTGGTATTATCACATGTGCACTAACACGACACGACCTAAGAAGAGAAATAAAATAAGATTATAAATAAATAAATAGTTTACAGTCTTGTTCCAGGTTCTGCTGTCATAATATTCCCATCCTTGTACTTCCAATGTTTAAATGTTTTGTTTTAAGGTTCATGTTACATTTTGCAAAAGGTTGCACTTTATTTCTGGCTTATTGATTTTTGTTTGGATAATTATTACCCTTTCTTTCAGACATTTCATTTATTTGGGCTTGTATTGGTGATGTTCTGTTTTTGGTTACATTTAGATGAATAAATTAATACACTACACTTTGCTCCTCAAGACAGTGTGTTTGTTTTCATTCTACAGAGTTAGTGAGTATGTGTCCCAGAACACTGAAACACCATATATATATATATATATATATATATATATATATATATATATATATATATATATATATATATATATATATATTATTTATACATTAGCAGCAGTACAATGTCCAATTTCCATTTCTTTCTGGGTTATATAATAACTAACCACATGTGTCCTGTCCACAAAATACCAGTAATATGTTACACATTTGCAGCAGTAAAATGTCCCATTTCCATATTTTCTGGATTATATGGGTTAATATACCAGTAATATGTGTTTATATGTATATTTATACCCTTGGAAATACCCGGATAGACCTGATGATGAGCTGCTACACTCCGTTACTGTCCCGCTGTCGGCTGAACAAAGAGAAGTCCTGATGGTCATGTTGTCCTCTTCCTCCATGAGTTCTCTGTGGTGTTGTTCATATATATCAGGAAACGCCATCTCTGAACTTTTCATCAGCTAACGAGCACTTCTGACACCGCTATCATTGCGGAATGCGGATGTTTATGTGCCGTAAAGCGTCGCGCGGTACCAACGTCATCACATTTTGCGCGCGAATCGAGTTGCCTGTTTGGACCACCTCTTCCAGCAGGACCATCGGGCCGTTAACCCCCCTGTGGTGCAGTTCACACCTACGCAGGCCAGACAATGGCCCCCCATGGTTTCACACATGCACAGAGCTGGTTAGGAACGGCCCTGGTTACCAGTGTGAGTACACCCTTAATCAATGGGCCCCAGTGAATGGGGTAAAAGCAGGGATTTGATTGGAACAGGACGGCTACTTTGGAACTTTTTAATGTTTTTGAACTTAATAAATTAATAATAAAAATATTTTAAAATGTCAAATAAAATGCTTAACAGGGGCTACACAATCACACACACACGTACACAATCCAGACGTGACACTCACTCATGCACACACAACCCAACAGGCGCTATAGCATGCACGGGAAATCAGCCCCTTCTCTCCAGCCATGAGCCCCAGAAAACCAACTCACACACACACAAACCAGGAAGAAGGGCCCGTACGTGCACACAGAGAGACAGACTGGGATACACACATGATGTGGCTGTACATACACACACAGCTTGATTAACCCTCTGATTAGACCAGAACAAGCTGTTTATAGAAGCACAGACAACAGAGAGCATTGAAGAGTAACTAAACTACAAACCAACTTTTTTCTACTGAATTACATACAGTATGTATTTTGGTATTGAGTAGTGCTGTTTATTAATCCTAGTCCCACTCTTCACATTTTAATAAAAGGATTTTAATTTTGCGTATTTAGTTTTATTATTTAGTATTTAGTACTTTTGGCTGAAACAGATTCTTTAGATTCCCCTGCGTCATCAACTTTCACTGTTGGCTCCGCCCCTCCTATAAAAGCTGAGAGGAGGTAGAAGGGTTTCCTTCAATCACAGGCCTCAGTGAGCATTGATTGACAGCCAATGAGGAAGTCTAATGCTGGGTAACATCATTTTACAACATACACATGCCCACAACAGCAGGGCTTACACGTTTAGACACCACGGAGAGTGACTAAGTCCATCAAACGGACATGAAGTATAACAAAACAAGAGAACATTAGGATGGTCACTAACACAAATTCAAAACATCTCAGCACCACGAATAGCAACCGCTTTATTTTGACACCCACTTTAACTATTTCAACTCAAAGTCTGTATCAGTAGATATAAAGTTTAGTAAACCTGGCACAGCTGCCCACATGTTCACAAACACAATTTCAATGTGAAGTACTATTGACCTATTCACCACTATTTGAAGGGCATACGACGAGCCTTACGCTCCGTGAACTCGTCCACAACGTTCTGTTTGTCCATTTTCTCTCATTTTCTATGGACAACATGGCAAGTCCACTACGTTTCAACTTGGAGAATGAGCGGGACACGTGACTGATGTGCGCGCGCATACTCAGAAACAGAAATCATGTTGTTTACATATGTCCATCCATCCATCTGCCGGTGCCCATTTCCGGCTCTCATTGGGCGCTGGGCGGGGGTACACCCTCGGCAGGGCACCAGTCCATCGCAAGGCTGTTTAAATATGTGACACTTGAAAAACTGAAAAATGGCAATGAATGAACCGCTGTTAAGGCTCGCAAATAGTTCATAGTATGTAGAAAGCTTGTCACCTGAGGACGCGGCCGCTTATTTCAGAAACTCACTTTAATACAGGTGAACGATTGTGGGACCCATGCAGCATTCCTGAAAACAAGTGGTCATCTGATGTGTGCTCCTGGAGCGATGTTCAATGGCCAGATATTTATACATATCTGATAGAGAAACCCAGTGTATATACAAAAAAAAACCTAAAAGCATTAAATCTTGAGATGTTTATAACTGTTATGAACGGGCAGGTAGGCGGGGCTGCTGTACTTCTGTTAACAAAGCAAATTCTGATCAGTTTCAACGGATGAGTTTCCATGTCTACATTAAGTCTCCTCCTCACTGCTCCACGTCTGCATATCAGTCCATTTACAGCTTTTTATGGTCACTTTTTACTGGATCCAGACGGAGATAGCACTCCGTCTGCTCCCGTGTACCATCACCTCAGCAGTCCTCTGGTTGTTTTACACCAAGCCTGCGCATGCATGCACCTAATTTAATATGCATACATCACACAAAATGGGTCTATATAACCATTGTATAAATCTGCATCATGGGTGACCGCTCATACTCTGGACGCCTCTGGGCACAAGTCAAGGGAGGGCCCGCCTTCTAAAGCTCCCCTGAGCCATGGTAGAGGCTCCCTTAAGTCCTACCTCCTATCTGGGGGCGTGCCGCCCTCCCAGCAGCCCCTATAGCTCCACCCCTGGTGTGTGTGTTGGAGACATATCATTGTGTGTATTACCATCTGTCTCGGCGCACAGCATTGGGCAGCCAGAGTGGGCGTGTCTTACTGCTACAGCAGTAATGGCCCATAATCAAGGCTTTTTGCAAAGCTTTTGCTCTATTAAAAGTTGTTGTAAATGATTGAAAACAGGTTAGCATGGAATGTCTTTACACCCTTTTATAGATTTGTTTTAGTTTTATACACTGCTATCTTTTTTCTTTCCTCAATGTTTTACAGGAAATGTGTCCATTTAACAAAATGAAAGAAAGGAATTCCCACAAATCCATTCTGCTTTAAAATGATTTCCTGTTAAACATGTTAAATGGGACAAATAGCTTTAAGTGCACCTTTGTCTTACTTATGACATTCAACTAGTATTTATCGTATGCTTACATTTTCAGTCAATAACTGGATTTTAACTTAGATCCGGTGATGATGTTAATTGCTTTGTAATGGCCTTTCTATGCCTAACGCTAACCTGTAAGAGTCCTCAACCTCGTGTGTTCATTCACAACAAACATTGTTCAGAAAGTAAGTGCAGTTTCTTCTTCTGAACCTGTATTTTGTGTTAAATGTTTTTATTACATACATTATATTGTGATCTTTTCACCAAATACCTTTAACCAATGAATCAAACTTAAGAAATAAACATGTTGTATTACCACTTACTAAACTAAACATTTGAGTGAATAGTTGTGATGTGGTTATTGCAGTTATTAAGATATACTTTCCTGAGAAACAACAGACGTATGTACCTGCTTGGTGTTTCATGGGTTAGTCTCACACCCTGTTAGACTGGAGGTTGGATGTAAGGGTTCCATGTTCTCCATGAGAGTGCACGGGTTTGTGTTGATTTTATAAAGGTTTCTAAATGTGTCTCCAGTATAACTAAAGTTAAACTATCATTAATGGATGGGTGGGTTGAGGAGATAGACGATAGGAAATGAAATATTACTGATTTTACAGTGAGGGAAGCAAGGACACTTTTGTAATGTAGCCTTGTGTGTTACACACTGTCATACCAATATTGGTAAATGCTCAAATCTGGTGACAACTTTGTTACAAACAATCACATATAAAAGTTAAGGACAGTGCAAATGTTAAATGAGGATGAAATTCTTGTTGATGCTCTATGATTAAAAGTAATTACAGGGTTATGCAGGAATGTCAGCTTAACCAGAACAGGTGGGGAAATTCTTATCAACAATGCAGAACCTGTTTATTTCCTTTTCTATTGTTCACATTTTAATGATCTGTACGCCTAATGCACGTTGACAAAAGTCACTACAGACACACATACACAAACATGGGGCTACACTACAGTAAAGAGTGAGCATTTGGAAGAAATAAAAAGGTGTTCAGGCTCTTTTCTCCCTTTGTGTTCTTTCTTTATGTTCAGAAACAGTATAAATTACTTCAGCTGGAAGTTTTAGGTAATTGTTGTTCAAATCCAACCTTTCAAAAACCCCAAAATACTAAACTCTTTGTATTGTGTCATTGTCTTCTTAATGTTACAGTCACCTGGTTATCTTACGGGAAGAACACAACAATGTAATTACTAGTTATGAAAGGTAAAGTATTACTCCAGTACCATAACTACTTCAATCAAATGTCACCAATGCACAAAGACTGTCTTCTGTCATCAACAATGCAACAAAATGAGTTGCATGTTAATTGAAAGTAAACTGGGTGTGGTAAAGTGACAGGTTATGAAAATGTTCCAGACAAAAAAACAAGGAGTGTCTGGGGAGTCATGCTCTAATAATGACACTGAATATTTTTACAACAGCGCTGTATATAAATATAAGGTGTGAATTGCTACTTTTTAGTTGAGTTCTACATTCAGGAAAACTCAGTTCTCACCTACTCAACATGTTGAAGCTGATCCTCTCTGTGACCGTCCTCTGGACATTCTTCAGTCAAGGTAGTTTAACCCATTTATACAGTCTTTTACTGCTTAATTAAACTAAATGTAGTAGCTGACTAACATCTAATTTGATACATTTTTTATCTTTATCTATTTTTGTAATCATGTGATTTAAAGTTTTAACTTAAAATGATTTTGTCCTGATTTTTGGTCCTGTTATAGAAATGGTATTGTCTCGTCATGGAAGTCTGGATCTACACAGAGTTTCTAAATTCATGTTAATGGTAAACTTGTGATTGCTGGTTTCTGGGAAAGTCTTTAAAGAAGACGAGCAAGAGGCTTGTTTTGTTATTAACTTAAAGAATGAACTGTTGTAATTATCAAAAGAAACTAAAAAGAGAAAATGGGGCTTTTTTCTGATTGTCTGTTGATGCTGTGTTGATGGACTGGTGACATATCTAGGGTGTACCCTGCATTCAATATAATAAAAAAAATAATTATTAAAATTATAATAATAACAATAGGCTGTGTTATAACACAGTATGGTAGATAAACATGCTGATGATAGGGTCAATGCATTATTAAACAGTGATTTATGTAAGACAACTAAAGTTGTACATGATTTATTTTAAATCTCCAAATGCTGTTGGCTACTTTGATGTTACTGAGAGGAGTTAGAGGATTTCAAATTATAAATCAATGTTATAAACATTTTACAATTTTTTAAATGATTTTTTTCTCATTACAGCTGCATCACTTGATTGTCTAAGTTGCAATGGTACATGTTCAACTGAAACTACAGTTACATGTTCTGCAGAAACTATGTGTGTAACTGCCACCATCACAGGTTGGTTTTCTTCATTTAAATACATTATAGAATTTATTAAACAGTTTATTTAATATAAACAATATTTTTTTTGTAATTGCAGACAGATTAAATCCATCTGACCCTCCACGATTCTACAAAGGATGTGCATCATCAGCTCTGTGTCCAATCACAGGCTCTCAAACATATGAACTTAACTTGGGTTCTTCAGGTGCACTGATATCTGCTGAGTGCTGTAACACTGACGGGTGTAACAATAATACCTTACCTGGTAAGTGTGTGTTTCCATTTATTTAGAGGTACTTTAATGTTTTAGGGAGCCTTTGTGACATTGAGCCTGTGGGTTATTCAAGAATATTTTATTCTCATCCATATTTCTTTGTGTTACCTGGACAGAAGAACTTTTTGTTTAGGTAAGCAATAACGTGTTAGCAGGGTGTAAAGGAAATGGACACAGATGCAGGGCTGCTAACAGTCAATGCATTCATTACAGATAAAGACATGCCAATGACACAACACATCATACATTAATACAATAAAATTACCAATTAAAATACTCATAGTAAAATACTTATTTAAGCAATATCACATGAGAGTTCTGTTGTGCTGAAATATCAGCACTGGTGTGATTTGGTCGTAGATAATCACACCAGTGTTGATATTTAGCACAACAGCACAACCTTGTGTCTGATATTGCTTTAATACAATAGTTCTACAAGCACATTCATTAGTTAACAGTATTAGGCGACAAGAGATTATGATTTGTTTATTTAATAAATTATTAGTTTCAGCTTGATCAGACACTGCAGCAGGGAGATATACACTCAACACACACGCACACAGACGTTCTTTGTATTTATAGATAAATTATTTGGCTCCACCAAAACAAATATGTCCACAAATAGAAGTGAGAAAAATCTGTTGCCAGGCAACACAAACATTTCCTAAGTGAAAGTTGACCAATGGTTATTAGAACACCTGAACAGCAGAGTGATAATGTCTGTAAAAAGCCCCAGTGTTGTTGTTACTCTATATCAGCACTCGTGCAATGTCTCTTGTCCAATCAAATTACTTGGTGAGAACTAACTGTATCAAATACAATAAATACCCCTTATGTACCTTTACAAGTCCATGTGTGTTCACCACAGTGATAAAAGTTAAGGCTAAACCACAATTAAACTGTTTGACTTGAATAAATCATTTTCTTTTATGTTGCAGCACAAACTGAGTCAACATCTACAAATGGTCTCAGGTGTTTCTTTTGTGCAATGGGCCGATGTGACAGTGTATTCCTGTGTCGGGGAAACGAGACCTTGTGTATTCAAGGAACATGTGAGTCATATGATATCTGTAAAACAGCCTTCTTATATGTATCACTGCAGTTTAGCTTTCAACAATATTTTTTTTCACTTTTTGGAAGATTTTTAGAACTGTATTACAAACTAGCATATGTTCAATCAGGTAAATTATGTGAGCTTTTCTAAGGTTATAAAAACAAACCATTATTAGTGATTAATTAGGCAACACAGTCATTTTGTAAAAAATTACGTCAATAATTTTGTAGCTTAAATTTCATTACAAATAATTCATTGAATGACTTTAACTTTGTTGTTGGCTTTAATAACTATAGCATTAACACTTAATTTGCTAACACTAGTAATGCAGCCAAAATTCAGTCACAGAAAATTTTGGGACAAAAATGGCCTAAAAGTAAATTTTTGGTTTTTGCCTGAATCACTTTAATTCACCGGAAAAAACACAGCTGGAAAAAGATGTTGTGATGACGCAAGAAAACACCGTGACCAGCAGACGCTTTTCTGAAAACGTGTGAGTCATTTGATAACTGTAAAACAGCATTAAAATAACTATTATTGAAGCTTTACTTTTGAGGATCATTTACTTCAAGTTTTTTTTTTTTTACAAAATTATAAAAGAAAAAGATAAATTAACATGTTTAAGATAAATTAATTACATGACGATTCCCTAAGGGTAGAAAAGCACACCATAATTAATGACAAATTGTGCAAAACAGTAATGTTTAAAAATATTAAGGTGAATCATTTTCCTGGAGTTGAAGCTTATATAATGTTAAATATAGTAAATATATTGACAGAACATTTTGTATGGGCTTTATAAAGATAGTGAAATAAAACTTTGGGACACATTGGGTCAAAATATAATATGATTAAAGGTAATAGTATTTGTAAAACTAAAAACAATTATTACTGTAACTACATTTCACAAATTAAACTCTGTAGCACTAATACAGTATATTTGTTATGTTAAATTGAACAAAAGTAATTGTATTTTACTAATCCTGAAAGTTGCTCCAATGTGTAAAAACTCCATATTTTGATAAATCCAAATCTTTTAGTCAGACAGATACTGTACCGCCATTACACACATCTGAGCACTTCTCAGTCGAGAAATTACTGGTGCGTAAAATGGCAGGTCCCTCCTTTACTCAGCTCTGATTGGCCAGGGCTAAAGACCACCCCCTTATGTTTGATATCACCAATTTCTACAGGCTCTCAGCTTTGCAACGCTGTGTCAAGCATTCTGATTGGTCAAAGCATTGCTGAACTAGACACATGCGTAACGGCACCAAAAAGTGGAACCAAAATTAGCATTAAGCATGGCACCGCAGAAACCTGAATAAAAATAGATGTGTTTATTTCAAGCCAAATTGCAACACCTAGTGGTCAAACATAAGATTAACAATGATTGGAATCAATTTGACTGAAATATTACAGTTTCACACTTGTTTTCAAACACAGTTATAGCAAAGTGGACTTCAGTCTGAACTTTTTTTGGGACAAAAACATGTATTTTTGGCCTAATGTTTATTGTTGTCACCAAACTTGCTGCAGTTGATGTCCATACATTAGTTCAATTGTTTTTACAGCATTTGATAAAGACAATTGGCTTCATATTTGATTTAAATCTCTAGTTTTTTAGGTGAACTACAGATTTCTGTATTTAAAACATTATTTATTATCACTCAGTATCATATATTTCCAAAATTTCTAAGGGTCCTACTTCAATCTGAAACAAAAATATCCATGTAGGTCATGTACAGTAGAAGCTTATAAAAACATTATTTGTTATGGGTATGTGATTTTCAGAAAAAAATGGCTTGTGCTGAAGAGTTTAACCGTTACTTCACCAATGCCACACTTTTCCCATGCCCTCAAAAGAGAATCAATCTAAATAATTAATATTTTAATCCACAGTGAACGAAGAAATTCGTGGCTGTGTATCACAAAGTGTGTGTACTGCAAGTAGAAGGCTGGGAGAACTACCATTATTACCAGAGTTAGGAACCTTCAGCTCTGGACCAAACTGTTGTGATACAGATGACTGTAATGATGGAACTACAACTACCACACCTCCAACTACAACACGTGAGTTTAGTTTATTTGAATGTGTACATTTCATACAGTTTATTGTTAGTATTTAGTTTATATTCAAATTCTGATTCTTTGAATACATTTTAATATCTTTATTTGATTTCAAATTCACTACAGCTGGAGGACTTCAATGTCTAAGTTGCACTGGTTCATGTTCAACTGAAACTACAGTTACATGTTCTACAGAAACTATGTGTGTAACTGCCGCCATCACAGGTTGGTTTTCTTCATTTAAATACATTATAGAATTTATTAAACAGTTTATTTAATATAAACAATAATTTTTTTTGTAATTGCAGAGACATCAGTTTTTTCAGCTGACACAACAAAAATCCACAAAGGATGTGCATCATCAGATCTGTGTCCAATCACAGGCTCTCAAACATATGAACTTAACTTGGGTCTTTCAGGTGCACTGATATCTGTTGAGTGCTGTAACTTTGATGGGTGTAACAATAATACCTTACCTGGTAAGTGTGTTTTTTAGGGAACCTTTGTGACATTGAGCTTGTGGATTCTAATCATTGCCTTGGTTTCATCTTTATTTAATTCGGTATTTAAGCATGTTTTTACTGTTTAATCCACTTTATAAAGAACAACTTCAAAAAACTAATGTTGAATAAACAATAATGACTTTAAGAATAACACTATTTGTACTTTCAGGTTTCTCTTTGTGTTTACTCTGTTAAAAGCATTTGTACATTGCCTTTCACTCCAGCAGCTTAAGATTAAAGACAATCAAGCAATTATTTTACTAAAACAAAATATATTCCTGAATGTTTCAGCACATACTCAGTCACCGACTCCAAGTGGTCTCAGTTGTTTCTCCTGTATATTCGGTCGATGTGATGGTTCGATTGTCTGTAAGGGAGACGAGACCCTGTGTATTCAAGGAACATGTAAGTGATTATTGTGAAACAGCTTTCTTATAACCATTGCTGCAGTTTTGCTTCCAAGCAGATTTGTGCTGACTTTTTTAATGTTAAATAAGATTTTTAAAAAATAAAAAATAAAGGTAAATTAACATATGTTCAATTAGTTGACAAATAATTTAATGTAAGCTCTTGTAAGATTGAAAAAACAGTCCTTTATAAATGGCTAATTGGACAACACAGTGATAACATCAAATTTAAGTTCAATATTGTTCCAGGAGTTGAAACTTATATAATGTATTAATGTTAAATCAAACTAGTTGATAAAATATTTTACATAGCCTTTACAAAGCTATAGTAATATTTATTTAACTGACACATTGGGCCACAAGATGTTGCATGAAACTATTATTAGGAATTTCTTTTAACGTTCTTAATCTATCCATAAATTAAATAAAAACACAAAAATATGTATGTTGTTTGTATATGATGTTAGCTTCACTGCTAAAGCTCAACATTATTAATAAAACTAAAAGCTAATAAATCCCTAATTTTATCTCATAATAACATCTATACATGAACATAATTGTGTCATGAAATTAACCCCCCCCACAAAAAAAGTTGTTTATTGCATTACAGATCTAACCTGTACAGTGTGATTTTCTTTGTTGCCTAACAGTGACATTTGAGAGCTATATTATAGCCACATGATGCCTGAGGAATGCCCTCAAAAGATAATCAGTGTTATTAATCCATATTTTAATCCACAGTGAACGAAGAAATTCGTGGCTGTGTATCACAAAGTGTGTGTACTGCAAGTAGAAGGCTGGGAGAACTACCATTATTACCAGATTTAGGAACCTTCAGCTCTGGACCAAACTGTTGTGATACAGATGAATGTAATGATGGAACTACAACTACCCCACCTCCAACTACAACACGTGAGTTTGTTATTTTTTTTATTCAAATTTTGATGTTTAAAGTATATTTTAATATTATTGTATGATTTTATCTTCATTATACAGCTGAAAGACTCAGATGTCAAAGTTGCAATGGTTCATGTTCAACTGAAACTACAGTTACATGTTCTACAGAAACTATGTGTGTAACTGCCACCATCACAGGTTGGATATTTCTTAATTCCATGCATTATGTTGGAAATACAAGATTAACTGCTTAATTAACATGAACCATCTTTATTTTGTAATTGCAGACACAGCATCTGGTTCATCTGACACACGATTCTACAAAGCGTGTGCATCATCAGATCTGTGTCCAATCACAGGCTCTCAAACATATGAACTTGACTTGGTTGTTTCAGGTGCACTGATATCTGCTGAGTGCTGTGACACTAATGGGTGTAACAATAATACCTTACCTGGTTAGTGTGTTTCCATTTATTTTAATATATTGATCAAAAATGTATTGGTATGTTGTGTTACCTTCAAAATACTAAAATGTTAAATATACCCAATATTGACAATTTTTTAGCTTTATATTTTCATGTAGGTTCACCCAAATATTGCAAGGCAAGGCTAAACCACAGTAAAATGTTTTTTATACTTAAAGGAATCTTTTTCTTTCATATTTTCAGCACATACACAGTCACAGACTCTAAATGGTCTCCGGTGTTTATTCTGTGCTTTCGGCCGATGTGATCTTTCACTTGCCTGTATGGGAGACGAGACGCTGTGTATTCAAGGAACATGTGAGTAATATGATCACTGTGAAACAGCTTTATTATTTCTATTACTGCAGCGAAAGGATATTTTATTTTTACACAATTTTGAGAAACGTAAGAAAAACAACACTAATAATTAAGATATGCTTATTTAGTTAACAAATTAATTTATGTAAAATGTATAAAAGCAAAAAGACCCGAACAATATAGTTAGTGTCATGCTGGGTGGGTGTGGTGGTGGAGGATCCAAGCCCAGAAAGAGATGGAGGCAGCAGGTAGGCTTAGCGTTCATTTGTGTGTGTCTGTATGTCTGTACCTTGATCTGTGTGTGTATTTTTCATTAAGTGATGATTAGTTGTGTCGATTGACAAAGGCAAGGCAAGGCAAGGCAAATTTATTTATATAGCGCATTTCATACTCAAGGCAACTCAATGTGCTTTACATGATAAAACATTCAATTGTTTAAAATCAATAAGAACATTTAAAATCATCAGTAAAATCAATTAAAATCATCAGTAAAATCATCATTACATCAACAACATGACAAAAAATCTCTCTCTCAATCATATGCAGTAGAGAAAAAAAGTGCCTTTAACTTTGATTTAAAAATGTTCACATGTGATGCTGACTTCAGCTCTGCTGGCAGTTTGTTCCACTTCTTTGCAGCATAACAACTAAAAGCAGCATCACCATGTTTACTGTGAACTCTGGGCTCCACTATCTGATCTGTGTCCATTGATCTCAGAGACCTGCTGGGTTCATACCTGACTAACATGTCACTGATGTATTCTGGACCAAACCCATTCACAGATTTATACACCAGCAGCAGAACTTTAAAGTCTATTCTGAGGCTGACTGGGAGCCAGTGTAAAGACTTTAAAACTGGACTAATGTGCTCTGACCTCTTTGTTCTGGTTAAGACCCGAGCTGCAGCGTTCTGAACCAGCTGTAGCTGTTTGATGCTCTTTTGGGGGATTCCTGTCAGAAGACCATTACAATAGTCCAGTCTGCTGGAGATAAAAGCATGGACCAGTTTCTCCTGATCTTTCTGAGCCATTAAACCTTTCACTCTGGAGATGTTCTTTAGGTGGTAGAAGGCTGTTTTTGTGATAGATTTGATCTGACTGCTGAATGTAAGATCTGAGTCAATCAGAACACCAAGGTTTTTGACTTGGTCTTTAGCTTTTAAAGATCGAGACTCAAGATAATTGCTGACAGCAGTCCTCTTTTCCTTGTTACCAAAGACAATCACCTCCGTCTTGTCATGGTTTAGTTGAAGGAAGTTTCCACTCATCCAGCAGTTTATTTTTTCTAAACAGTCACACAACACCTCAATGGGACCATGGTCATCTGGGTTCAGTGATAGATATAGTTGTGTGTCATCTGCGTAGCTCTGATAATCAACCTTACAGTTCTGTAAAATTTGTCCTAAAGGAAGAATGTAAAGGTTAAACAAAAGGGGTCCAAGAACAGATCCCTGAGGAACCCCACAGGACATTGGTAATCTGTCAGATTCAAAGTTTCCAATGCTTACAAAATAGCTTCGCTCCTCCAAGTATGACTTAAACCATTGCATTACTTTTCCATTTAGTCCAACCCATGTTTGCAATCTGTGCAACAAAATTGTATGATCTACAGTGTCAAATGCAGCACTTAGATCCAACAGAATGAGAACAGATACTTTTCCTGAATCAGTGTTCAACCTTATGTCATTGATCACTTTGATAAGAGCAGTTTCAGTGCTGTGATGAGAACGAAAACCTGACTGAAATTTATCAAATATTTTGTTGAATGTTAAAAATTGACTCAGTTGGTTGAAGACCACCTTCTCAATGATCTTGGCCATGAATGGAAGGTTGCTGATTGGTCTATAGTTAGCCAGTATAGAGACATCCAGTGTTCTCTTTTTTAACAGCGGTTTCACAGCAGCTACTTTCAGGGATTTTGGTACGGTGCCTGATTGGAATGAGCAGTTAATTATCTGACACAAATCAGTGACAATTGACTTTACAACAGTTTTAAAGAAGTTTGAGGGTATTGTGTCAAGGCAACACGTTGATGGATTCAGCTGCTGAACAGTCTCCTCTATTGTATTTGGGTTCACTGTAGTAAACTCTAACATTGTAGTTGACTCATCCCTCAGTGGTTGAAGCTGTTCAAGCTTTTTGTGATTTTGCTGGTTTGTTCTGATGTTTGACCTTATTGATTGTATTTTTTCATTGAAATATACAGCAAATTCATTGCATTTTCCAGCTGACAGTAATTCAGGGGCTATCTGATCTGGGGGGGTTGTGAGCTTTTCAATTACAGAAAACAACGTGCGAGAGTTGTTGACATTTTTGGCAATAATTTCAGAAAAGTATTGCTGCCTTGCTTTGAACAAGCCATCATTGAATTTTCGCAGACTTATTTTGTACAGTTCTAGATGAATTTGGAGTTTTGTTGATCTCCATTTACGCTCAGCTCTTCTACAGTCAGATTTCAAATTCTGCATTATCTCAGTCCTCCTCCAAGGTGTTTTCTGTGTATTTGGTTTTCTCTTAGTTTTGATTGGAGCCACCACATCTATGACATTACAGACGTTTCTATTATACTCATCCAGAAGATCATCAACTGTCTCAGCACTCAATGTTGGTGTCATTGCTATGGCTTCCATAAACTGTGCACTTGTGTTCTCATTTATGTACCTTTTCTTTAAACACACATAACTAGGGGGAACAGATGTTACAGTCTCTAGGTCAAAAAAGACACAGAAATGATCAGATAGAGCTAAGTCTCTTACATCAACAGCAGAGATATCAACACCTTTAGAGATAACCAGATCCAAAGTTAATTAATACATAATAAAAAGAATCCCCTCTTTTGCACCGACACACATACCTACACATATACACCCACACATGCTCCTTTCACCTTCTCACCCGTACTCATTCCTACATACATAAACTCAGATGTGCACAGCAACCACTGCCCCACTATGTTAATAAAAAAAAAAAAATAAAACAAGCAAACATGGAATAAAAACACAAACAGACCATAAACAGAGTGCTGCCATTAATCAATAACACCACCAACCATAACAAAAGTTACAGACCACAATATTGTTAAGATTAAAATAACAAAAAGTGTCTCAGACCCAAATTTCCCACAAGTCCATAACAACCTCAACTTGCAAACTTAACACTGGTTCATGCTGGAAACAACACATTATTTTCACACTCATAACTACGATTGGGACAAGTATGTAAGTACGGGTCCCCAGAGGGTTAGGGTTAGTTTTAGCCCTAACCCTAACTGTATTTATAAATTAAGTTGTCTATGTGTAATCCATTCTGTGTGTCTGTACTGACATCCGTACGTGTGTGTCATTGAATTTGGACACTGTTGGCTGTCTCTGTGCACTGGGACTCTGGAGGATGCAGGCCAAGCAAAGCGCAGCCACGGTAGTGGCCAAGGAAAAAAAACAGACATGGGAAGAGTTTGGTGAGGCCATGGACAGTGACTTCCAGACAGCTTTCATAGATTCTGGACCACCATCTTTTGTCTCTGGATGAAGAAGAAGTCCACTGTCAACACTGTGTATGGTGGGGATGGTGCGCTGCTGACCTTGACCTGAAATGTTGTGGATCGGTGGAAGGAATACTTTGAAGTGCTCCTCAATACCACCAACACACCTTCTGAGAGGAAACAGAGCCTTATGAGCAGGGAGTGAACTCTCCTTACTCTGGGGCTGAGGTTGCCGAGATGGTTAAAAAGGGAGAGAGAGATTCGGAGAAGGCATTCAACCGTGTCCCTCTGGGATTTCAGTGGGGGCTCTCTGAGAGTATGGGGTAAAGCTCTCGATTTATTGGTCAATCTTCATTCTTACCCTGACCTATGGTTACGAGTTTTGGGTCATGGCCGAATGAATGTCTTCCGTACGGTGCCTGGGCTCTCACTTAGTGAGAGGATGAGAAGCTCTGTCACATGGGAGAGGCTCATAGCAGAGCCGCTGCTCCTCTTATGAAGAGTCAGATAAGGTGACTCGTGTTCAGGGCACATCCCACCAGTCAGTAAACCAGAGGAAGATCCAGGACATGATGGAGAGTCTACAGTATGTCTCTTGGCTGGCCTGGAAACGCCTCCGGATCCCTCAGGAAGCGCTTCGCAAAGTGGCCGGGAAGAAGGAAGTCTGGGCCTCACTGATAAGGATGCTGCCTCGGAGACCCAACCACATATAAGCAGTAGAAAAAGGATGGATGGATGTCTGAACAATTACATTTTTTATCAGAAAATTCTGCTAAAAAATGTTGTCATTCTTTTACTTACAAATGTCGTCTGACGAAAATATGTATAAATAATCCACATTTTAATCCACAGTGAACGATGAAGCTTATGGCTGTGCATCACCAAGTGTGTGTACTGCAAGTAGAAGGCTGGGAGAAATACCATTATTACCAGAGTTAGGAACCTTCAGCTCTGGACCAAACTGTTCTCATACAGATGTATGTAGTGATGGAACAACTACCACACCTCCAACCACAACGACCACACCTCCAACCACAACTACCACACCTCCAACTACAACTACCACACCTCCAACTACAGGTATTCAGTTAAACAGCAGTGTTTATTTGATTTGGGTTTTGTTATTTTAACATAAAAGTGATGGTTTTTGGGGGGAATCTGCCTCTAGGTGGTCAGATTTTTAATGCAAAGGTGTGTTTTTTTTTAAATGAAAAAATTACTTTTTTTTTAAATAAAAAAATTACTTTTTTTTTAAATAAAAAAATTACTTTTTTTTTAAATAAAAAAATTACTTTTTTTTTAATTAAATAAATACATAAATATATAAAAGTTTCACTGTTAACACATATATTCCTAATGTTGTAATATGATCCTTTTCATTTTCACAAAGTCCGGCTCTATTTTGGTTTTTATTCCAGGTCTTCAGTGTCTATCCAGAATGAAAAAAACATTGTCCTTGAGATTTTAGATACTGAAATGTTCTCATGATTCTGATTTTGTTTGTTTGTGAGTTTCTCACAAAGTCCTGCTCCATTTTTCTAGTTCCAAGACTTCAGTGTCTATCCTGCAATGATTCATCTTGTTCCAGTCCAGAGTCAGTGACTTGTTCTTCAGAGACTATGTGTATAACAGCTTCCATTAAAGGTAATCTTTGTCTATTGTTATGAACATGATTTACATAAAGTACATTTACTGTAATATGTTTTTAGACAAACTAAACAAACTGATTTTTATCTTTGTAGATGTTTTATCTGAAGATGAGAGTTTTTTCAGAGGATGTGCTCCTCCCACACTGTGTCCAAACAACGGCACCTTTAACTTTTCTACTGATGTGTTTGATTCACATAAAATCATAGATGCTGAATGCTGCGACACAAACAACTGTAACTCAGAAACTCTGCCTGGTAAGTGATGATGGAGGAGATGATTTGTAGAATTAGATGAGAATGTAAAACAATTCTGTAAAATTAATATCAAAAGGGTATTTGTAGTGAATTTTATTTCTAAGCTGGAGAGCAATCAGGAGACACAGTCACTGCATTTTCCTTACTTCAGAAGCTTGTAGTGATGTGACGGTGTTGATTTAGTTCTGTCGAGGGCTACGTCACAGGTACGTCTCTAGTGGAATGTCCACCTCTAAACGTCTCCAAAGTCCTCCCAGTTTGTCCCACTGTAAGTCCACTGTCCGTCTTCAACGTCTCATATATAAACAGTACAGCAGACAACAAGATTATCAAAAACAGCTTCATACACGTCATAAGGAGCTCCAACACACATCCTTTATGTTGTCCTCAGTAATAAATAAAAGCAGATTAAAGAACATGTGGAACAAAGCTACACAATCCTAAATAGAAAGTTTATTGTGAGAAATCAGGCGGTGCTAATCTAAAGGCTGTACCGGAATCAACGACTTGATGTCACTTTCTCCTGTAAATGACGGCTCCCCATACATTGTATGAATCTCAGAAGACTTTTATGGAGAAACATAATAAACACACTTTATGTTCTATATATGACTAGTTCAGGTACCATTGAATGAGAAATCTACCTGCATGTTGCTTTTACATGACAGTGTTCTCCTTTCTGTTTTAGTTCCTGTTCAACAGGAAACAAATGGACTTGAGTGTTACGTCTGTCTCTTCTTCTCTGGAACCAACGTTTGTACAGCACTTACTGTCAAATGTAAAGGAGCACAGGATCGCTGCTTTATTGGATCTGGTATGTTGTGGTTCAATAAGTTTTACTTCTCACCACTCAATTTCAAGCATCAATGTATAAGTGACTATTATTGTGTAGCCTATACTTTTGTTTTGTTCTTGGCACACTTTTTGCTTAGAATAAAAAAAATTAATAAAAAAATGTTCACTTAGTGGCGGTTTCATTCAGATCTGAAATAAAGTGTGGTAAACCAGGTGAGTCCCTAATTTCTTTGGTGACGCTGTTTGCTCACCTGCTTTGGGATTTTCACCAAGATTGTGCAGCAAATTGATGCACGTGTAGATGTGATTGAGACCGCCCAATTTAAATTAATATTTTGTGCATTAAATGTGGTAAGTGCACAGAAGCACAAAATGACATTAAAGGAAGTTTAATTAGAGGCAGAAGGACTTCTCCGTCTGCTGCACAAACATTTAATAATGTAGAAAACAAAATAAACAAATAATCCAGCTGTTTCTCTCCCTCACAAACACTTTACTCAGCATTTTTTCATTCAGTGGCTGTTAATGTTTATTATTGTTTTATTTAAATTATTTTCTTATACTAGAGCATTTTTTCCATCTCCGCTGTGTTTTGTGTCAACATTCAGATGATCTTCTTGTGTGAGTTTGCATCTATTTGCACTATTTTCGGTGCATAAAACAATCAATGCAAACAGTTCCTGGTTTGATGAATTGCATTGTGCCCATTGGATGAATTTATTTGCATTTCCCCCTCCCATTTTTTTTGCTTCCCTTATAAAATCAGCCTACTTTACATGTTCATCTGAGGGAAACGTGCTGAATAAATTGTGGGCACATTGTGACGTGCAGTCCTGATTCCCTGGGGTTTGTACCCTTATTAGCGCGTGGAGTGACGTTGGCACACATTTTATTACCCCTAGACTTTTAGTGAATCCGCCCCTTAATGTATTAGAGAAGAAGGTTTACTTTGAAGTCTAAAAGTTTGTAAAATATATCTCATGTATAGAGATTATCCAGTTCCTGTGGAAAAGAGAAGAAATATGTTTTCAATAATTTCTTTCATGTTCTCATTCACAGCCTCAACTGATAATGGAGTTCTACCTGTTGCTGGCTGCACATCAACAGATGTATGTGATATTGCTCCTGATCACGGTGTACTGCCATTTATGGAAGAAGTGGGAAATCTAACCAGTGGACTAACCTGTTGTGGAACAAACCGCTGCAACTTCAGAGAGAGATAGTACCCACTTCTCGTCAAACTTTGACAGGTGTGACGTCACGCCCTTTGTCCCGCCCCCTAGCCGGAAGTCCCGCCTTCCCAAACCGGAAGTCCCGCCTTAGAGAGACCGCCAAAAAAAAAAAAAAAAAAAAAAGCAGTCTTGGTGCGTTTGTTTTTCCATCTGCATGTGATTCATCATTATCCGATATGGTCTGACTTCAAAAACATTCCTTCACCTACCCCGACCACCTCTGATGACCTTTTTCAAATATTACCCGTTGGATGAAATTGGAGAACGCACAGGGAGTTTAGCTGGTGCACATCTGCTTCATACGGGCCAAGGGTTCCATGTCCGTCAATAAAGTTTAAAAGCCTGTTTTGAATGGGACATATTCAAAGAAGGTAAATGTCATAAAACTTATAACACAGGAGGGTTAAGTATTTCTTTCTAATTTCAACTTTATTATTTTTCATTAATATAATATTATTTCTTATATTTATTGCCTTGAAGGCAACATAACTTTAATTTGTGTTAAATAAGAAGATTGCATTTTATTAGCCGCTATAAGGGTTAGTCTGACACCATCATAGGGGGAATACAAATAAAGCAAAATTCAAGGGATGTTTGTAAAAAGAATGAGCTTTTTAGAGTATACTTTTACGCAAAATACGTACATAATATGATGATAAATATGTTTTGATTATAATATCATGATTTATTCACGAATAACATTGTTTTTAAGACGGACCTGGTTTTGTAGCGCCAACCACAGTTTTGCCTTGTGGCTGCCGCTGTTATTTTTTCATCCTCTGCAGCAGCCGTGGTTCCAAGGGGTGGGGGTTGTGTGTGTGTGTGTGTGTGTGTGTGTGTGTGTGTGTGTGTGTGGGAGCGCTGGAATGTTTTGCTTTATCCGGTTTACGTATATTACAACAACACACAACAAACATTGATGGTTATAGACACATCGTCACCTTTATTTTGATTGTATTTTTATAACGACAGGCTGTCTGAATTATTCTGTTTCTGTCTGATCAGTGGAGCGTTAAGGAAATAATAACCGGCAATAAAACTCTGGAAACAATAACTAGGAATAAATAGTTTCTCTTTGGTAAACTTGGTGATATTACAGACGGTATGGACACATTTACTCCGTTTCCGGGGTTTGATGTTCTGTAGATGTTTTATCTGGAGATGAGAGTTTTTTCAGAGGATGTGCTCCTCCCACACTGTGTCCACACAACGGCACCTTTAAGTTTTCTACTGATGTGGTGGATTCATATAAAATCATAGATGCTGAATGCTGCGACACAAACAACTGTAACTCAGAAACTCTGCCTGGTAAGTGATGATGGAGGAGATGATTTGAAGTTGAAAAAAAAAACAAAATGTATCTTTAAAAGGAATACTTAAAGAAATGTATCTTCAAGTAGCATTTAAATATCCATGTTCTCCTTTCTGTTTTAGTTCCTGTTCAACAGGCAGAAAACGGCCTTCAGTGTTTCTTCTGTATCTCTGGCACCGACATTTGCTCGTTTACTGTCCAATGTGAAGGAGCACAGGACCACTGCTTTGATGGACATGGTGTGTTTTTACACTAAAGTTAATAAGATAAAATAATAGATAAAATAGTACAATCAATTGCACAAGCAATATAGAGATTATGTTACTATGTGACATAGACAGCTGTACATATTTCAACTTTTTTTCAAATTTCTGTACTCTAAAAATGTTTGTGAATAAAATCATAAAATAAATATTTTTTTCTCTTTTCCACAGCCTCAACTGATAATAGAGTTCTACCTGTTGCTGGCTGCACATCAACAGATGTGTGTGAAATTGCTCCTGATCACGGTGTACTGCCATTTATGGAAGGCGTGGGAAATCTAACCAGTGGACCAACCTGTTGTGGAACAAACCACTGCAATGATTTCACAGAACCAACAACAGCAGGACCAACTACAACTCCCTAACACCAATAATTGTTCTGAACTGGTTAAAAAATATATTTACTGTATATTGTCTTTAAACTGTAATCCAAGTTTTTAGATCAGAACAATAATCCTAATTTGTGGAGAGATGTGCTAATGTTCCTGTAGATACAACTAAACATTACCTTTATTGTTTCCTCTACCATTGCTTTAGCATTTAATGATCCACTACACTTTAAATTGAAAGTAATGAAGCATTAAAAGATTTGGAAATATAGACATATGTTGCAGTGGTTGAAATTTAATTTTAATTGTACATTATGATGGAGATATTTTTGGATGTAATTTACTTTGTATTACTCTTTACCTCCTGCATGTTATCATAAGTTTTAAAATAATGCTGTTTTACAATTTCAACCTATAAAGATTATAATCCAGGGTGGCACTAGTCAGTGTTTTCCTTGTGTTGACTGTTTAAAATCTGTTTAATTTGCAGTCAGTCCACATTTACTGGTTCAATAAATGGGAAGAAATTCAAATTCACCAGCCTGTCATTGCCTGATCCCGTTAGATCTCGGAAGTTAAGCAGGTCTGGGCCTGGGTAGTAGTTAGATGGGAGACCACTGAGAATTCCAGGTAACTGTCATTGTGTCCTTGGGCAAGGCACTTCACCCACATTGCCTAGTATGAATGTAGTGTGTGAGTGAGTGTTGGTGGTCGGAGGGGCCGATGTCACTATGGAAGCCTTGCCTCCGTCAGTCTGCCCCAGGGCAGCTGTGGCCACAATAGTAGCTTACCACCACTAAGTGTGGAGTGAAAGAAGAATGCCTTTATTCTGTAAAGTGACTTTGAGTGTCTATGATAAAGCGCTATATAAAATTGATGCATTATTATTAATTCTAATGGAGCTGGTTATGATTTACAGTCCGCTTAAACAGGACTGAATCATAACATAATCTAACCGCTCGAGCGGACATGGGCTCGTCTGTGAATGGTTGCATTTACAGACCTTGTATTGACTAGGCCCCTGGGAGTGAGGCCCAAAGACAGGCTTAATAATGTATCATGTTTTTCAGCAGCCAGTGCCTTCTCCTCGTCCTTCTCTCTCTGCTCTGTTATTCCTGTTAAAAGGGACTTGTTTCTTCCCACTGTTGCTAAATGCTTGTTCATATGGATCTTGTTGGGTTTTTTCTTTCTTATTATGAATTTTATATTTTGATAAGCGCATTGAGATGACTGTTGTAAATTGCGCTATACAAATATAGTTGAATTGAATTATTAGCGTTAAATACTGCTGCACTCGATCAGTTTTTGTATTAGATTAACCATCTTTAAATGTTTTTTACTGAAACATTGTTAAGTATTGCAGATAGCATTTTGTTGAAGATACAGTATATACAATGCACTTATTTTTCAGATTAAACTCAAGACAAATACATAATAAAACAAATACATTTATTTCATTGCATAATTGTGACCATCTGCAGCTCTCCCTAAGGAAGTTTAAGATGAACTTCATCAGAGGGAAAGACATAAAGAGAGAGAGCAGTGTTGCACCCTGGTGAGGGGGAAAAGAACAGGGAAGAGGGAGTTAGGGTGGAAATTAAAAGAAGTGGTCGAAACGAAGCTATATTGTACTGAAAGTATAATGCAATGCTATTATTGTGCGTGTTGTGTAATCTACTGAACCAGTACGGTGACAAATGTGGAGAGATAGAACTGGGTGACGCATAGTGCAGTCGAGAGATTAAAAAAAAAGAAATTGCTGCAATGAATTATTCATGCTTTGTAATTAAATAACTTAATTCATCTCTTTTTTTTAATCGCACCTAAAAATTGCTGAGAAACGCCCTCAACTTGAGGTATTTTCATTTAAATCACATTATTGTGGCTGAACAAAAGATTGATATATAACATTTCTTTATAATGTTATTTATTGTTTTTAACAGATGCAGGGGTAGCCATTTACATTCATTTGTATTTGAAACTAGTCCCAAGGGCTACCTGCCTTATTGATGTGTACTTTAGTCAATCTCCAATTTATATAAAATACAAATTAAACATCAGGACTTATTCATTTATGCTCCGAACCCTGTCATCTTTTCCAGTTTTGGCCACACGGCGTGCATGTTGCAGTTAGCGCTATTAGAGTGTCCGCGCTAGCTGTTCATGCTAGCTGCTACATGTTTAGCATTGAGATGGTAGCAGAGGCTACAAAGCTCTCGTGTTCAGCAAACTCTTTCTTGCTCGATTTGCACAAAACTAGGCTTGTGTTTTCCATCTGGTATTTTTATAAGCCCAAATTAATGTAAACAAAGTTGAGAAGCTCGGTAGTCTCAGGGTAGTCGCCCGTCTTGTGTTGTAGTTTGTGCATCATTATTACGGGCATACCAAGAACTCTTGAAATAAGAAAGGTTTCGTGCTGTTTGGAGTGTTAAACAAAAAGCGGCGTTAATTTTTTTAGCAAGTTAGTTTTTCCTGTAATTAATTAATCGCAATTAATGCGTTAAAGTGACGGCCCTCGTGATCTAATACCCTGGTTAAGTATAAAAACAATGGACGTAAACAGAGAGGGTGAATGCTTACATCTAGAACTGATAGACAAGGTACCTAAGATTAGGACCAATAAGAGCTTATCCCAAAGCATGCCAGTGTCGCCATGACTGATGTGTGTCCACGAGCTGCTACTGTCATTTGCCGGAAGCAAATTCAAATGTAATACTGAATTTGCACATTGATACATATTAATGAGCTTTACTGATAGTGGGATGAATAAGTGTTTGTACTGTATCTGTTGTGTTCACAAAATCGAGTGACCTCAGTCAATCACTATCAAAGGTTTTTAAGCTGGTAGTCTCAGGGTTTCAATAAAAATTTTTGAAACTAGTGTTTTGTAAGAAACAAGACCTCCAAGTTATGATTAAAATTAAAGAAACCAGAAATCAAATCCTAGATATGTATAAAGAGGAACTAGAAAAAACATTAAAGTTTCTAAAACAGTCATATTATAAGGTAGGACCAAAAGCTACAAAATTATTAACAAGAAAAATATGGAAAAGAGACTCTCCAATCAATATATAAAACACTGGACCCCAAAACAGGACAAATATACAATAACCTGGATGAGATTGATGCTGCATTTCAAACATTATAAAACCCTTTATACACAACCAAAACAAGGAGATGAAGAGAACATTCTTAAATTCATTAGATCGACCATCAATTGGAGAATAAATGTTTAATATCACTGATCACAAAAAAAAGTTAAGCTACTGCTTTAAATAAATTAAAAAATAATAAAACACCAGGAAGTGATGGCTTACCAGCTGAGTGTTATGAGATTTTTAAAGAAGACTCGTCCCAAGTACTCCTGAATTCATTTAACCGGACACTTGAGAAAATGTTATTACTGTTATCCCAAAAGAGGGAAAGAATAAAACGCTGTGCAGCTCATACAGACCGAGTTCTAGGTTAAATTAAGATTGTAAATTGTATGCATCAATCTTATCAGGGAGACTAGATCCCTTTATGCCTGAGCTAATCAACAGTGATCAACCTGGATTTGTCCGGGGTTGCCAAACACTGGACAGTCGATGTTCTCTCCACGAAATTCATAATGTCAATAAACCAGGAAAAAATGCTGTATTAGCGAGTCTAGACGCTGAAAAAACTTTGAACTGTGTTAGTTGGAGTTATTCGTTTTTAGTCTTGGAAAGATTTGGTTTTGCCAATAAAACAAAGAATAGCATTAGAACATTATATACTGTCCCTACAGCAAGAATAAAAGTAAATGGCTGCCTAAAAGACTGTATAAAATGAGAAAGATCAACTTGTCATAGCTGTCTACTCTCACCCACCCTTTTTGCTCTCTATTTAGACCATTGGCCCAAGGACGCTGGGCTTGTAATCGGAGGGTTGCCGGTTCAAGCCTCACCTGGGCCGTCACTGTGGGATGTTGAGCAAGTCCCTTAACCCCAAAGTGCTCCCCAGGCGCCGCAAAATGGCTGCCCACTGCTCCTCAGGGATGGGTTAAATGCAGAGGACGAATTCCATTGATGTACAAACATTACATGGCCAATTAAAGGCGAAAGCCCCGATTTAAGTTTTAACTTCAGTGCGAGAATCGGGATCATAAAAACGTTTGTTTCCCAGAGTATTGTTATTATTTATGTCGCTTCCAGTTGCAGTCCAGCTAAACAATTCAGGAGTGGGACAGGCAGATTTCACGATTTATTTAGAATGGGAAAAAAAACTAAAATTAAATACAGTACCTTAATTATCATTAAGGAGGGTGGAGGTATATCTTTCCCTAGCCTCAGATATTATTACTCTTCCCAATTAAAAAAAAAAAAGCCTTTTGGTGCGACAGTGGATAAGAAGCAAAGTGGAAGGAAATGGAGTTTGAATGCAAGGAGAACCCGATACAAGCAATGATTGGGGATTACAAACTAACCATAATTTATCAAGAGGATCTGAACCCCTTCACCTCACTGACCTTAAATACTTGGTTTGAAGTAATAAAACTACATTTAAAAAACAGAATTCAAACCAAACGGATTCTGGATTTAAACACTAGTGAATAAAGGCATTGACACCTACTGTAGCATAACAGAGAACAAATTAAAAAGTTCTCAGTTATTAAGAAAAAAAAAAATACAATTTTAAAAACATTTTTTTTTTTTTTTTACAATCAATACAGGTATATGCTGTAACTCCAAATCAATAATTGCAAAACTTTGTCAAGGAATTATAAAAGGTAGAAGAGAGACCACAAACTACATCAGGGAGAGATGGAAAAAGAATGGATTGATAAAATAAGTTATGTACAATGTGAGAACATGTGTGAAACTACCTCCTCTACTTCCTGTTGCATGGACTGGTGTGAATTTTGTTGGAAGAATCGTGTCCACTTTTTGCTACCCCTAAAAAGACACATTTTACACCAAGAGGCCATACATGATGGAGGTTGTGGGAATGTTGGAGCGGACCACCACCACATTTTTTGGAATTGCCCAAAAATTTAAATATTCTGGGAAAATATTTGGGAAGTCCAACACATTTTTGGGCAGAATATTCTATTAAGATGCACAACACTTTATCTGGGTGATTTACCTAAAGGAATGACAGGACATGATAGATACCTGCTGAAAATATTTAATGCTTCAGCAAAGAAAGGAATAACTTGTAAATGGTTACAAAAGGATGCTCCTATGGTAGATAACTGGGTTGAAGTTATCAGGAAGATTCATTAGATGGAAAGACTGCACTTACTACACCTACAAAAGGAGCTACAAAGCTAATGTTATACTTGCAGATATAAGATCCCCTCCACACCCCACGCATGCACAGATAAAAAAAAAAAAAAAAAAAAAAAAAAAAAAACTCAAAATGCTGTACAAACCCCCTTTTTACCAAACACTGTAAGAGCGTCAATGGCCTAGAAATGTAATAGATTCTGATTGTCAATCTCGATGCACTTTGACACTGTTTTATTGTTTTTATTCTTAAAAAAAAAAAAAAAAAAAAAAAAGAGCATTTTGGTTAAAAGAGTAATTTTCTGCAGGCATTCTTCCCTGCATCAGTGTTGTCACACAAAGCAAACTCCACCTTCTTATGTGATGCGCAAACTGATCCACATTAGAAATAAAAAGTTTAGATAGTTTTGTAATACAGCTGATCTGGGATTGCCAATGTCCTGTGAGGTCAAACTAGCTAACAAGAGATAGCATAGATGTTTATCAAACTTTGTAATTTAGGGTTTCATTTTGCATCTTTCCCATCTTACTATTGAAGAGAGATGATATTAGAATTAAAAAACTAAAAAGAGAAAATAAGATTCCTTTTCTTCCAGGCCTAAGATTGTGTGTGGAAGTGTGTTGGCGCTGAGATCAACAAGTGACCTAGAGCAATGCATTAAAAGACAATACAGTATGCAAGACACCTTGAAGCACTTAGAATAAAATATGATTAAACTTTAGTTGAGAACAATTATACTTAGTAGTGATCATGATCATTCTTAATCACCAAAATGTATTGGCTTCTTTGTTGTGACTGAGAAACACTCATCCTGTGTAACTGTTACGGGGCAGATAAAAGCTCAGGTGCGGATGACAAACACACAGAGGCAGAACTGAAGTTAAATGTTTTATTAAATACACTGAGGAAGCTGGCAAGACCTGGTGGAAGAGAGGGATTACCTGAGGGGGTTTAGCAAATATGAATCGGTAGTGATGGATGATGCAAAGGGTGGTGACCTGGGGTCCACTAGAAAAAGTGAGGCTTAACTGAGTGTCCAGTGAGGTGGGGCCGAGGATGGCAGGCAACGGAGCAGAGGCAGAGTCTGATGCTGACGGGGACAGGATGGCTGGGGATTCCGAGAGGCAGAAGATCCAGGCAGGTATTGGGGGTAAGTCTCCACGTAGGCAGGCAGACGAGCAGGAACAGAAGCTAAACAAATGAAGGGTTCTCTTAGAAGTGCTCTGAGTCATTCTACGATCTGGCACTGACAGAAGTCCAGGGTGCTGCCTTTATGGGGCTGCTGATTGCATCCTGCAGGTGGAACTCATCAGAGCAATCAGGCCACGCACTCACAGCACCACTGAAAAAAAGGAAAAGAAAACAGCGCCCCTAAGTGGTGCTAGAGGTGGAGGGCGTGACAGTAACATTCATTTTGTGTTCATTATAGACTTCACTATTTCACTGACAAGGTCACACAAAGATGTTCAGCTCTCTTGTTGAACTTGTTATGAACTTGACTAAAGTACTTCAAGGACACTGATACAGTATATGCTGAATGCTGTGATAATGATGAGTGCAACAATATTACATTCCCAGGTAAGTGTGTGTTTTACATACATTTATTGTACCCATCAAATGATACATGGCTTTGCTGTGGTCTTGACCTCAGGGTTGTTGTGTTGTTTTGTTTTTTGAAAGGGTTGAATCACACTTTAAAAAGTTATTATGGGTAAAATTATGTCTAAATAAAAAGTGTGAGTTGTGATGAACTGCTGTCTTCTGTTTTACACTTTCTGCAAATAGTTATCACCACAATAAAAACATCATATTACTGAAGGAACTCTCATTCTTCTTATGTTTTAGCACTTAAAGGTCTTATATCATGCAAATCAACTTTTTTGAGCTTTTAACATGTCAAAATGTTAATTCTTATCAAAAACACCTACAAAGTATTATTGGGCTTCCTTCCTGCATCTCTGATAAATCCTCGATAATCAGCTCTCTGAGCTGCTTCTCTGTCCTCTTCTGAAAAACAAGAAGTTCAAATTTTAGTGACGTCACTAGAATCCTGAACCGTCCCCTTCAGGAAGTGCCTGCTGCTGGTGCCGCCTCTCCACAGTGAACATACACGCCCATTGTGCTAGAGGCATGCGAGCGGCCGAAGAACATTTGTTTGGATGGTCATTATCCTTTCTCATCCAGTCTGCACAGGGAAAAGAAAAGGTCTGTGGCAGTGCTCCGAGAAACCGTGTCTCAACTTCCGGGTTGAAAGAAAACAAGTCATATTTCTTAATAAATTAGTATTTTATTTTGTAAAATGTAAAATATTACCCATATGTTGGTGTAGTTGATTTTGGAAGGTCTTAATATAGCATGATTCATGACCTTTAAGAGTTCAGAGGACCCCAAAGGTCTCTACTATTTTGTTTTCTTTCGCTGGATTTCCTTTGACTGCTAAAGAAACGCAACCTTGCATATTCAAGATGCATGTGAGTCACAGCAACATGTTGATCAACATTCATTTATTTGTATGTTTTTTTCCAATTTTACACTTTTTGCTTTCACCCCTTATTTAATGGCACCCTGGTGTGTTGATGTGTGTCTTTCGGTCCAACTACCGAGTTAAATTACTTGTACTGTTTTAAACATGTCAGATGGAGGCACACGACGAGTCTCTTTCCTGTAGAGAAAAATGGTTAAAATCACAGTTCTTCCTTTAAAGCATCGGATCTTTAGAAAAGTAAAAAAATACATTTAAAAATTGTGATTAATATTTGTCAACTTAGGATATCTCACAGTCTGACTCAAAGGCATTGGTCCATTATATTAAAACATTAATAGTAAAATGTTTCTATTCCTCTAATTTTTTATCATACAGTATACGTGCTACCTCATTCACACCACAAAAAGCCAACATCATGAAATAAAATGATGAATCACATCTGTGTCTGGAACTGTACACAGATGTAAAGTTAAAACTTTAAAAAGCAGGTGCACGATACCAGTTTTGCCCATAGCTTTAAATCATTTTTACCTTCTTGACTCTTTTAAAGTTATTCCCCTAAATCACTTTTGCTGTAGTTAATTATGTGGTGTTTAAACCAGAAAGGGTGTTAATCTTAAAAGAAACATAAGAATGCCTATGCAATTATAGAGTGCTGTGTTATCTGTTCTGCCTGTAGGGGCAATAAAGAGCTGTATTGGGAGTTGTGCAGTGGTTCATCGGAAGAAGAATGCTGCAGCCTGTGTGTGTGAGTTGTCTGATTAAAAAGAAGACAGAAGCATCCCTACATCACGTTTCTCTTCAGCGTCTTTCACCAAAGAGGTATTGCATCCCTACAATTCTGTGAGACACAACAAATTCACATTTTGTAAATTCTGCAGCTATGTTAAAAAAACAACAACCATGTCCCAGGCTCTACTATCTCATATCCCAGTACGTCTACCTTCAACACATGTTCTAAGAAACTTCCGTTGTAAAACTGAATAAAACTCTTTACCCAAAGGATGTAAAAACATGTTTGAGTAGGACAGAAGAGCGATGTGCTTCTAATGCGACTCATTGTGACAGAAATTATAATGGACTGTAATTATGTTTCTGAATCACTTTATTATGTAAAGCTTCCAGGTGTTTATCCAAGTGTTAGTGACCTTTGGACAACTTTTAGGCACTAAATCACCAAACATGTTTTTACTGAATCCTATTTTCATATTGAGATTATAAAAGCATGTGGTGTCATAAACTGGTCTCTAGAGAAGCATGCTTGAAACAAGGACATTCCAACCCTGTAATGATCACCTTCAGGTGTATATAAAATTGGAGGGACTAGTCGGGCAGCCAGAGGTAGTAGTGCCGCCCCCGCGCCACTACTTAGTAGTACAGGCGGCGGCCCCCTCCACCCCTAGCCCCACCATCCAGCCCCCCAAAGGTTGGGTATATGTGTGTGGTGCACCAAGTGGGTGAGATAGACCAGCTGGGAGTGAGTGAAGTGAAGTGTCCATGTAGGATGCATGTCTGGTATTGGCAGGGGGCGGCCAAGCAGGAGAGAGGCCAGCGCCCACATGAGGGCCAGCAGAGGCCAGCACGGCACCACGATACAGCATCCTCCACAGGGAGGCGGCCCTGGCCCTCCCAACGAGAGAGGACGCCACCAACCGCCCAAGCAGGGCCACCCCATCAGCCACGGACCGATAGGCAGGCGAACCTAAGCACCCCCAGCCAAGCACCGCAACCCCACACCAATGCCGCCAGCAGAGCCCGCCCCACCCACGCCCCCCATGGAGGCCGCCCCCAATCACCCATGCGCCAACATGAGACACCCCCCCCCGATGCCAGCACAGCCCGGAGGACAGCGGCCCCCAAGCCACCAGCCACCACCAGCCCAAGGCGGTGCTGGCAGTCGCTTGCAGGCTAGATCATCAGGCTAAAAACAAAAAAATCAAGATTTAATGCAATTAGAAAAGGAGTCCAACGCTCCTCAAAGCAGGTGATTTTATTTTTTCTGAGAGCAGACATCTTTTCCATGGAAATAAATTCTATGAGGAGATTTCGCTATTGGTTTATATTTAAGGATTTTTTATCTTTCCAATATATTAATATTGTATTTTTTTGCTGTGGCAAAAAAGATTTTTTTCATATATATATATATATATATATCCTGCATCTTCTCTAGCCACTGCAGGGCCTTGTGGTCTGTCTGCAAGATGAACTGCCTTCCCAGGAGGTAATATTTGAAGGAGTCCAGCGCCCATTTGATGGCCAGAGCTTCCTTTACAATAGTTGCATATCTCACCTACCGGGGGAACAGCTTGCGGCTGATACATGCAACTGGGTGTCGTTCTTCAGGCGGTCCTTGCAGCAGCACAGCTCCAATGCCCCGAGCTGATGCATCTGTTTGCAAAACAAAGTCTTTGTCAAAATCTGGGCAGAGCAATACAGGATCTTTACTTAATGCTTGTTGAAGGTCCTTGAAAGCTGCAATTCTCTCCTCCGTCCACTTCAGCTGGTTAGGTTGCCGAGAGCCTGTCATGTCGGTCAGCAGCGCAGCTCTGGCAGAGAAGTGCGGTATAAACCGATGGTAAAATCCAGCCATTCCTAGGAAGGACCTCAACTGCTTCCTGGTTTGTGGCAAAGGGCATGCTGAAATTGCTTCAATTTTGTGAACTTGTGGTTTGATTACCCCACCTCCAATCACAAAGCCAAGGTACCGCGTCTCAGTCTGAGCCAGAGAGCACTTTGCTGGGTTTATTGTGAGTCCAGCTGCCCGTAGAGCCCCTAGAATATTAGCCAGATGCTCCACATGTTCCTCCCAGGTTGTACTGCAAATCACAATGTCATCGAGATAAGCACAGGCATAATCCGAGTGACCACACAGTACCTGGTCCATCAATCGTTGGAAGTTAGCGGGGGCGCCATGGAGACCAAATGGTACCGTGAACTCCAACAATCCCCATGGTGTGCGGAAGGCGGTCAACTCCTTTGACTGCTGAGAGAGGGGAACCTGCCAATAACCTTTGCAGAGATCAATAGTGGTCAGGTATTTGGCCTTCCCCAATCGTCCAATCAGGTCATCGACTCTGGGGGTTTGATAACAGTCAAATTTTGATATTGAGTTCAAGTACCTGAAGTCGATACAAAATCTGATTGTCCCATCCTTCTTAGGTACCAGCACCACAGGGTTACACCATTCGCTTTTGGATGGCTGAATGATTCCCAAGGATAGCATGAGATCCACTTCTTTCTTCAATGCCACCAGGAGGCGCTCAGGTATCCTGTAACTTTTACGCTTAATTGGTGCATCAGGTTTCAACACAATGGTATGCTCCATCATATTTGTTCGACCAGGATATTCAGAAAATATAGTGTCATCAATAAGAGGCTTTACCTGGGCCTGTTGTTCTTCAGTGAGGAGAGCTATATCCAAGTGGGAACTTGCAATTGAAGGCAGGTATTGATCATCCACTTCCTCATCTTCCTCCACCCTCTGGATCAGCATCACCTCTGCCATTTTCTCCTCTCTGGAAAACCTCAGACCTCATATGTAGTAGGACCCATTTTTCTTGTGATTTCATAGGGCCCTTGCCACTTTGCCAGGAGTTTGCTGTCACTGATAGGCAACATGACCAATACTTTGTTTCCAGGCTCAAAGTTTCTGTGGCATGCTTTGTGATCGTACCACACTTTTTGGTCATGTTGTGCCGCCTTCATGTTCTCCTGAGCCAGCTCGCTCATCTTCTGTAGCTTCTCACGCATCTGCATGACATAAGAAACCACATTAAGGGGCTCCCCTCTCCCCTGACTCCCCTCCCATGTCTCCTTTAACAAAGACAATGGGCCTCTCACTTCATGTCCATATAAAAGTTCAAAGGGAAAAAACCCAGATGAGGCTTGAGGTACCTCCCTATAAGCAAAAAAGAGGTAAGGGATTCACAAACTTCACAAACCTACCAAATGACACACAGGGGGAACATTTAAGCTGGCTGATCAGACCAAACATGAAGGGGGTGACTAGACAGACACATTACAGACATAATTAGATACATAAATTGGTAAGTAAATTCGCTAAATCTAAATAAGCAAATAAGACTTGGCAAATAAAATACATTGACAAATAATATTAGCAAATTATGTTTAAACTGTATATAATAAACTTAAATTGACATCCCAGATCTCCCCTCATATCCTGCCATGGTTCAGGCCATAGAGGTGGAGCCTGGAAGTTACACTCTGGAGCTGAATGAGTGACAGCTGTCCAGTGTGTGGGCGGGGTCAGCCCTCACAATTTGTAATGTCCAGGGCTTTCCACCACGCAGTCAGGGTGGAGGCAATCAGTGGGTTTTTGAAGCAGTTATGACGTTTAAGGGTCGCAGTGATAAAAGGTAGATCAGAGAGTTTAATATGTATACAGTCTAGCTGTTATATTTCTAGCCAGGTGTTGTGGTATTCTTTTGGTTTCATCCATTCTGTTAAATATAATATTTGGTTTGCTAAGTAATAATGCATGAAATTAGGGGCTTCTAAACCACCCTCGCTTTTATTTTTTTGAAGGGTTGAAAGACTTATTTTGGGTTTTTTATTCCTAGCATAGAATTTTGTAATTGCAGAATGTTATCCATTGCATTGGTGGTTTCAGTGGGATCATAGAAAACAGATAGTTTATTTTTGGTAAGATTTTCATTTTAACTGAGGCTATTCTGCCAAGGAGTGAGATGGGGAGATTGTTTCATCTCCGCAGATTTTCTGTGACTTTATCCAACAGTGGGTCTAGGTTCAGTTTAATTAATTCATTCATTTAAGTTTGGTGATATATTTAAGCCTAGATATTTAATTGTATTTGTTGGGGAGCAGTATTGTGGGTTTTGGCTTGCCGGGTTCCATGAATTTTTTAATTAATGGAAATGGAAGGATTGATGATTTTGACCAGTTAATGGAATAGTCTGATAATTTAGAGAAGCTCTTTATTAGTTTAAATACTTCTTCTAATGAGGATTGAGGTTCTTTCAGATAGAGTAAAATATCATCCGCATGAAGATTAATTTTGTGTTCTGAAATGGATGAGTGGATTCCTTTAATAATCGTATTCTGACGTACAGCTGCTGCGAGAGGTTCAACGAATATTGCAAAGAGCAAAGGTAAGAGTGGGCAGCCTTGTCTGGTTCCCCTCTGCAGTGTAAAGCTTTGGGATGTTATTTTGTTTGTGGTTACTGAGGCCTTAGGTTTAGAGTATAGGGTGGAGATCCATGGTATGAATGATTCTCCAAAGCCAAATTTGCCAAGGACAGCTAGGAGGAATGACCAGTTGACTCTATTGAACGCTTTTACTACATCGAGTGACAAGATTGTTTTCTTTGTTCCGACAGCTGAGCTGACAGCAGCAACAGAGCAGAGCGGAGCTCACAGAGGAATTTATTTACTAAACATGAACTTTTTCTTCTGAGAAATGATACGATACCTCAACATCAAACTCTATCATTTACCATCTGACTCTGGCTCTGAGGTAATCATCTACTGCTTTTTTATTTGCTGGCTCAACTGGAAAGCTAAGTAGCAAGCTAGCTAGCTACAAGTAGCAAGCTAACTAGCAGAAGAATGGCTCTTTCCACAACAGAATACAGCAGTCTCCTCCAAAAGATTACTGAACTGGAGACTACAGTGCGAGGAATACAAGTAAACATTGAGGTTAATGGACACTGTGGATATGATAATGATACGACTGTGCCGCTGTTTCAAAACAGCGGAGTGGATAAAGCTAACTCGCTACCAGCCCGTGCTAACAAAGCTATCAGGCCTAGGGAGGATCCTGTTCCCGTTGATAAGCCAACAGGTGCGAGTCCTCCCTGGAATACTCTGGGAGCTAAGCCTAAGAAAAAGTCATATCCACTTCAAAGGCTAACGGGCCGAGCAAAGCGCCCTGATATCAATAATGAGACGGACTGGCCTGCACTGGCTTCGCAGACTGCAGCCTCAACATCAACTCCCTTGTCTGCCCAGGCACAAAAGTGGACATCTGCTAAAGGCAGGAGTATCACCAAGTCACAAACCCAGTTTCATGTAGAACTGGGTAATCGATTCGCCCCACTGCTGAATGACCTAGGATCTGGCTCTAATGAGGTCAACACACAACCTTCTGGAACTGCGAAGACTGAAAGTGCTTCAGGAAAACAAAAGCGACATGGTAGGCCAAAGCAACAACCTCACACACTGATAGTGGGAGACGTTTCTGTTAAAGATGCTCAGAAGATGTTTAGCAGCAACGTGAAAGTGATCTGCTTACCTAATGACACAGTATCAGACCTGGCTGACAAAATCTTGCATATCGTTGCAGATTACCCACATTTGAAAAATGTTGTGATTCATTTTGGGTTAAATGATTTAGCCAAGGAGGAGTCTGAGGTGTTAAAGCAGGATTTCACCCATCTGCTAAAAACTGTGAGCTGTATACAGCCTAAAGTGTTCATCAGTGGCCCGATACCTCCAGTCCGCAAAGGAGATCTGAAATTCTCAAGGATTTACTCTTTGAATAAATTTCTGTCTTCGGCTTGTGCTGCCCTTTCACAAAATTTTATAGAAAATTTTCCTATTTTTTGGGAACGTCGTCATCTTTTTAGAGCAGATGGACTGTGTCTAAACAAGGCTGGAGTAAAACTCTTCACATCCAACTTGTTTTACTTCACCAGTCACACTGCTATCAGTTCTGATAAAGACAGAGGACAACATGTACCATCGGAGAACAAAACAACAAGGAAAGAACATGGAGTCAATGAGCTTCCAGCAAGAAATAAAAATCGCCAAAATGAAGAGGTCAACCCAACCCCCGCATCTCAGGACCCACCTGCTTCACCCCAAAATTCACCTACTTCCACCTCATCCAGCTTCTCTCCTACCCCTGCCTTCTTGGATTTAACTGCCCAGATGAACGAGCTGGTTCTGGCTGGCACAAGACTAACACCCCACCCTTTACCCCACCATGGTCAATCTGCACCACCCATCCCTCCTCGACGATACCAGGCTCAGGATCACTCTTCTCCTCAGGCCAGCTGTGTTCAACTTAGAGCGACACAGGCCTGATGTGTGCTGGGTCCAGACTGCAATAGCTCTACTTTTAGGAACAACCAGAAAAAGTCAGGGCCCTATGGAGTTAATGCAGCTTCTTTAATTCCTGTGGTGACAGGTAACACAGGTAAAATTGTGAAATTAAAGAAAAGCAAAAAGCTTTATAGAGATAAAAATTTGACTCCTATAACATGTCATCCAAAAAGTCCACCAGTGTCTCCAGTAAAGTCTTTAAAATTAGCTCTTCTTAATGTTAGATCTCTTGTTAACAAGTCACTAATAATTAATGATTTTATTTTGACACATCACTTGGACTTTTTATTTCTTAATGAAACATGGTTGAATGATGGTATCAGTAATACTATTCTCAATGAAAGTGCGCCACAAGACTTTATTTATTTAAATAAGTGTCGTACTTGCAGGAAAGGTGGTGGAGTTGCTGCCATTTTTAAATCAATATTTCAGTGCAAAGAAATAACATTTGGTGATTTTATCTCCTTTGAATATATGTCATTCTTACTGAAGGGTGATTCAAGAGTTCTGTTTTTAGTCGTTTATAGACCCCCAAAATATTCTGGAGAATTCATGGATGAGTTCGCTGAACTGCTGTCAGTTGTATGCACTGAATACAACTTTTTAATAATAACAGGTGACTTAAATATTCATGTAGACAATAACATGGACAATACTGCCAAAGAACTGTATGCTTTAATGGATACTTTTGGTCTTACACAACATGTGACTGGTCCGACACACACTCAAGGTCACACTTTGGATCTGGTTATCTCTAAAGGTGTTGATATCTCTGCTGTTGATGTAAGAGACTTAGCTCTATCTGATCATTTCTGTGTCTTTTTTGACCTAGAGACTGTAACATCTGTTCCCCCTAGTTATGTGTGTTTAAAGAAAAGGTACATAAATGAGAACACAAGTGCACAGTTTATGGAAGCCATAGCAATGACACCAACATTGAGTGCTGAGACAGTTGATGATCTTCTGGATGAGTATAATAGAAACGTCTGTAATGTCATAGATGTGGTGGCTCCAATCAAAACTAAGAGAAAACCAAACACACAGAAAACACCTTGGAGGAGGACTGAGATAATGCAGAATTTGAAATCTGACTGTAGAAGAGCTGAGCGTAAATGGAGATCAACAAAACTCCAAATTCATCTAGAACTGTACAAAATAAGTCTGCGAAAATTCAATGATGGCTTGTTCAAAGCAAGGCAGCAATACTTTTCTGAAATTATTGCCAAAAATGCCAACAACTCTCGCACGTTGTTTTCTGTAATTGAAAAGCTCACAACCCCCCCAGATCAGATAGCCCCTGAATTACTGTCAGCTGGAAAATGCAATGAATTTGCTGTATATTTCAATGAAAAAATACAATCAATAAGGTCAAACATCAGAACAAACCAGCAAAATCACAAAAAGCTTGAACAGCTTCAACCACTGAGGGATGAGTCAATTACAATGTTAGAGTTTATTACAGTGAACCCAAAAACAATAGAGGAGACTGTTCAGCAGCTGAATCCATCAACGTGTTGCCTTGACACAATACCCTCAAACTTCTTTAAAACTGTTGTAAAGTCAATTGTCACTGATTTGTGTCAGATAATTAACTGCTCATTCCAATCAGGCACCGTACCAAAATCCCTGAAAGTAGCTGCTGTGAAACCGCTGTTAAAAAAGAGAACACTGGATGCCTCTATACTGGCTAACTATAGACCAATCAGCAACCTTCCATTCATGGCCAAGATCATTGAGAAGGTGGTCTTCAACCAACTGAGTCAATTCTTAATATTCAACAAAATATTTGATAAATTTCAGTCAGGTTTTCGTTCTCATCACAGCACTGAAACTGCTCTTATCAAAGTGATCAATGACATAAGGTTGAACACTGATTCAGGAAAAGTATCTGTTCTCATTCTGTTGGATCTAAGTGCTGCATTTGACACTGTAGATCATACAATTTTGTTGCACAGATTGCAAACATGGGTTGGACTAAATGGAAAAGTAATGCAATGGTTTAAGTCATACTTGGAGGAGCGAAGCTATTTTGTAAGCATTGGAAACTTTGAATCTGACAGATTACCAATGTCCTGTGGGGTTCCTCAGGGATCTGTTCTTGGACCCCTTCTGTTTAACCTTTACATGCTTCCTTTAGGGCAAATTTTACAGAACTGTAAGGTTGATTATCAGAGCTATGCAGATGACACACAACTATATCTATCACTGAACCCAGATGACCATGGTCCCATTGAGGTGTTGTGTGACTGTTTAGAAAAAGTAAACTGCTGGATGAGTGAAAACTTCCTTCAACTAAACCATGACAAGACGGAGGTGATTGTCTTTGGTAACAAGGAAAAGAGGACTGCTGTCAGCAATTATCTTGAGTCTCGATCTTTAAAACCTAAAGACCAAGTCAAAAACCTTGGTGTTCTGATTGACTCAGATCTTACATTCAGCAGTCAGATCAAATCTATCACAAAAACAGCCTTCTACCACCTAAAGAACATCTCCAGAGTGAAAGGTTTAATGACTCAGAAAGATCAGGAGAAACTGGTCCATGCTTTTATCTCAAGCAGACTGGACTATTGTAATGGTCTTCTGACAGGAATCCCCCAAAAGAGCATCAAACAGCTACAGCTGGTTCAGAACGCTGCAGCTCGGGTCTTAACCAGAACAAAGAGGTCAGAGCACATTACTCCAGTTTTAAAGTCTTTACACTGGCTCCCAGTCAGCCTCAGAATAGACTTTAAAGTTCTGCTGCTGGTGTATAAATCTGTGAATGGGTTTGGTCCAGAATACATCAGTGACATGTTAGTCAGGTATGAACCCAGCAGGTCTCTCAGATCTATGGACACAGGTCAGATAGTGGAGCCCAGAGTTCACAGTAAACATGGTGATGCTGCTTTTAGTTGTTATGCTGCAAAGAAGTGGAACAAACTGCCAGCGGAGCTGAAGTCAGCATCCAATGTGAACATTTTTAAATCAAAGTTAAAGGCACTTTTTTTCTCTACTGCATATGATTGAGAGAGAGATTTTTTGTCATGTTGTTGATGTAATGATGATTTTACTGATGATTTTAATTGATTTTACTGATGATTTTAATTGTTCTTATTGATTTAAATGTTCTTATTGATTTTAAACAATTGAATGTTTTATCATGTAAAGCACATTGAGTTGCCTTGAGTATGAAATGCGCTATATAAATAAATTTGCCTTGCCTTGCCTTGCCTTTTTAGAGTTCTGTGCCATGTCTATGTCATGTCTTCTAACATTGTCTGTGGAGTGTCTATTTTTAATAAATCCTGTCTGGTCTTGGTATATAATTGACTGGACTACTTTCTCTAACCTGGAAGTGAGTGCTTTGGAAATAATTTTTGTCTGTGTTAATAAGTGAGATGGGACGGTAGCTTGAGGGTAACATGGTTTAAGTAGTAATTTAATGTTCGCTGCATTCATGTGGCCTCTTGTGCATCCTTTATTTTTAATCTCTGTCAGTACACTAATAAAAAAGCAGAGCCAGTATTGACCAGAAATATTTTAGGAATTAAGCAGGGAACCCATCTGGACCTGGTGCTTTACCTGTTGACATGCTAGCCAAAGCATTTTGTAGTTCTTGTAAAGTTAATGGTGAGTCTAAGGTGGTTTTTTGATCTATGGTGAGCTGTGGTAGGTTTAAGTTATTGAGGAAGGTTTTAATATCTTCACAGTCAGGGTTTAAGTTTGATGAGTATAGGTTTTGATAATAATCATGAAAAACCTTATTCATGTCCTGAGGTAAGTTTAAAGTTTGACCTGAATTATCAGAAATTGCTGCTATAAAATAATTTTCTTTGTTGTGTTTAAGCTGATTTGCTAAATATTTGCCTGATTTATTATTGTAGTCAAAATTTTTGTACCGTAATTGCTGCAAAATTTAGTCAGTTTTTTAAGATATAATGATGTCTAGATGAAGTTTTGTATTTTGGAGTTTTTTCCATAAAAGTTCAGACGGGTTAGCTGCGTATTCTTCCGTAAGTTTCTTCATTTTTTGTTTTTTTTTCTGCCATCTGTTCCTGTTTTTTTTGCAAGAAGAGAATGAGATAATCTTCCCTCTGATGACAGCCTTGCCGGTTTCCCAGAGTAAGGACGGTGACACTTTCAGGGAGTCGTTTGTTAATAGAAAGTCCTTCCATTCTTCTCTAATATTTTTTCCAAATTCACTGTCATTTAGTAATGAAGTATTAAAGCGCCATAGAGAGGATACTTTCGAATTAGCACATTCCAAAATGTTACTGTAAACTGAGACATGGAAAGGAGTGGTGGTTTAGTCCATACGAATGTGAGCATAACTGAGAGTCTGTGAGCATTTGTGCACAGCTGTGTCGTGAGAGACTTAGATGCAAGAAAAAAAGAGAAGAAATACTTATCATGCGATACCACCACGGGGTAAGGGGCTGGGTTGAAAAGGTTAGTGAAAAGCACAAACATACAACAACAACCAGTACCAAAAGAATAAGACAAGCAAGGGGTAATAATATGAAGTATAGGAAGGGGGGGTGTTGAGTGGATGTGAAAAAAAAAAAGGGTTAGGGGTTGGAGAAGAAAGAGTTGACGTGGGGGTAGAGAGTGTCCTGTGAGACTGTACGCGCCTATACGTGTTTACCAACATCTGTGCAAGCATATATACATAAACACACACATCCACTTACGTATAAATACATGATTTTATTTTATTTCTCTTTTGAATTATTTTATATATATATATATATATATATATATATATATATATATATATATATATATATATACACACACACACACACACACACTTATTTTACCTTTCAAATAGTGCTACCTTAACTACACCATGAGTGGAGAATTATGCTTTCAATATTAACTCATAAATCACCTTTTTTTTTTTTCTTCTTTGTTTTTTTAAATTTCTTTATTTAATTTATTTTAGTAGAGCCAGGGGGTGATCTTAGAATCCCTAAACAGTTGGCCATCTATGTAGAGCTTGTCTATGACCAGTTTGGAATTTCGGCCTCTCTGTCGGTTTTCTTTGAAGATAGGCAAGGCAAGGCAAATTTATTTGTATAGCTCATTTCATACACAAGGCAACTCAATGTGCTTTACATGATAAAACATTAAATTGTTTAAAATCAATAAGAACATTTAAAATCATCAGTGAAATCAATTAAAATCATCAACAAACACATTACAAAAATCTCTCTTTCAATCATACGCAGTAGAGAAAAACTTACTGCCTTTAACTTTGATAGGATATAGGGTTTTTCAGCAGAGCCTCTGGGTCGTCATTGGAGGTTTCTGGAATGCCTGAGAAGATCATGTTGTCTCGCATACAGCGATATTGGATATCCAGGACTGTTTCTTTAAGAAGCTTGTTTTCATTTTTCAGCTCTTTTACCTCCGAGGTCACCGCAGATAAAGCCAAATGGATATTATGATCGAGTTTTTGTAAGTCCTGAATTTGTTGGTAGGTAAATTCCAGGCTGACCTTAAATTTATGAAAGTCTTGGTGCAGTACATCGACCACACCCAGCCTCTTATTGATGGACTTTAGGACCTCTGTTTGAGATTCTACCTCCAGATCTGACGTATCCATCGAAGATTAATTTTTTCGCCGTTTTGCAGACTTACCTGACGTGCTCGCGGCTTTCGTTCCTGTTTCCATCACGTACTCAGCTTAATATCGGTCGATGAACTCTTCGAGGTCCTCCACTATGGCTGGTGAGATGTGTGTGGTCGGCTCCCGTTTGTGGTGTGGATTAAACGGTTAGAAGCGTTAATATGTGCAAATAAACAGAGTTGGTAGACTAGTCTAGGCAGCGAGCTGCCATGCTGAATTTTCACAGACTGTCACGTGACTCTCAGAACATCTCGCTTGGCTGGAGGAACTCATAATTCTTTGTTCTGAGTTCCTCCAGCTCGAATGAGCTCATCTCTCCCCTTTTCCAGCTCCATCATCTGTTTCTTTTACTATTTCTCCATCATGAGATATTTTTCTTTTTAATGTTTACCTCCGTTAATGCACAAACCTGATTGGTTGAGCTGTGTCACGTGGGACAGCATTTTCTTGTTAGCAAGATTGTAAAGACTGCAATAGCTGCACAGGTTGAAAATAGAAGTTCTACGTAAAGTTTAATTCATAACTTCTGTTTTGTCTGTAGGTTGAAGTCCGTATGGCGCTAACAGTGGGTTTGGCCCTGAACCGAGATCCACCATTTTGTGACACCTCTGATCTACAGAATGAGCAATCAGTTGAACAGCATTTCTTTCTGAGGAAGGAATTAGACTCATGACCTCAGTGCAAACACATTGTCCTTAGCCATGCTTGATTCATGCTGGGCTATAATTAAAAATATAAATAGAGTGACAATGACATAAACAAAAACACAACATTCACATCATGTCATTATCATCAAGCAGGACATAAGCATTCCTGTTAATCTGCATGCCTTCCATTTGACTTTAATAACAGCTGAAACTGTGAATAGGCTGGTTAAAACTTTAAAAAGCAGGTGCATGATACCAGTTTTCAGTTATTGTTTTGCACAAAGCTTTAAATCATTTTTACCTTCTTGACTCTTTTAAAGTTATTCCCCTAAATCACTTTTGTTGTAGTTAATTCACATTTTGTAAATTCTGCAGCTATGTTAAAAAAAACCCAACAACAACCATGTCCCAGGCTCTACTATCTCATATCCCAGTACGTCTACCTTCAACACATTCTTATCTGTGTTAGATTATGGTGACCTTTTTTATATGAATGCTTCTTGTACATGTCTTCTGATGGTGGACTCTGTTTATCATTCTGCTCTGAGGTTCATCACAAACTGTAGAGCCATGACACATCACTGTGAGCTGTACTCTCAGGTGGGATGGCCTTCCCTGTACACTAGGAGGCAGTGTCATTGGTTTACTTTTATTTATAAGGCTCTTCTTGGATTACTGCCCTCTTACATCTGTACATTACTTACAAAGAGAAGTACGAACACTTTTGCGCTGAGATCCAATGATCAGCTGTTGCTCACGGTTCCTTTTGCCCGCCCAGAGCTGGGGAAAAAAGCCTTTGTACATCAGCTCCTTGTGCTTGGAACATGCTGCAAAGAGACTGGAAGCTGACGGAGTTTTTATCCTTGAATGCCTTTAAAATGAAACTGAGAGAATTTGAGACTGCCTCAGTTGTCTGTAGTTGTTTTATTTGATTCTTATGTTATCCTGTCATTTTAATGTAATGTAAATGTATTTCTGTTCAGTGTGTTGTAACTTTGCTGCCTCTTGGCCAGGACTCCCTTGAAAAAGAGGTTTTTAATCTCAACGGGATTTTTTTCCTGGTTAAATAAAGGTGGAAAAAAAAAACAAAAAAAACACATGTTCTAAGACACTTCTGTTGTAAAACTGAATAAAACTCTTTACCCAAAGGATGTAAAAACACGTTTGAGTAGGACAGAAGAGCGATGTGCTTCTAATGCGACTCATTGTGACACAAATTATAACTGTAATTATGTTACTGAATCACTTTATTATGTAAAGCTTCCAGGTGTTTATCCAAGTGTTAGTGACCTTTGGAAGATTTTTAGGCACTAAAACACTAAACAAAGTTTTTACTGAATCCTATTTTCATATTGAGATTATAAAAGCATGTGGTGTCATAAACTGGTCTCTAGAGAAGCATGCTTGAAACAAGGACATTCCAACCCTGTAATGATCACCTTCATTCATCAATGGATTAGTGAAAGCCTTTATTTATTTTTGAACATAAATAAAGATTAAAGAGGATACACACACAAATGTGCAAATAGTCCAAAAGAGCAACAGAAATCTTGATCAACTAACTACTTTTGACTGTAGTTTTAATTAACTCCAAAGGTGCAACAATTCCAGATTCCTGTGTTAAAGACGTCAAAGAAATCTGATGACATCAAAGATGCATTCCTGGTGCTGCTATGAGACAGGGCCTGGTAATAACCACACAGCTGTGTTCAGGTTTGAAAACAACTCCACCCTCTTCAGCAATGGATCTCGCACTGTGCAATAAAATAGTTAGGAGTAGAAATCTGTCCAATAGTGCTGTGGCTAAATTTAAAGAGGCCATTCCTGCTGCCTTAAACTCAGTGCACCATCCAATAAATAACTATGATATTAATTATAACCCCTCTCAACTAGATCTGCTTGTCGATAGCTCTGCTAGTCTACTAAAATCCACCTTGGACTCAATTGCCCCATTGAGGGATAAAACTATTAAACGTCAGAGGAAAGCTCCGTGGTTTAGCTCTGAAACTCACACACTCAAACAAACAACCCGTAAATTAGAGAGAATGTGGCGCTCCAATAAAACAGGAGTCACGAATACTCTGGCAAGAAAGCCATAGTAAATACATGACAGCCTTACGACATAGTCGATCTACATACTACTCCTCACTAATTGAAGAAAATAAAAATAATCCGAGGTACCTTTTCAGCACTGTAGCCAGGCATTTATTTCTCGAGGGAATTGATTATTCATGCCGAATTGCGTACCTTTAAGTTCCCGACCTTTACTTTTAACCTGGATTTTCTGTTGAAAGTATTCAAATTTGGCAATGATAGGGCGTGGGTGGTTACATCTGTGTGGACCGAGACGATGGACGTGGTTAAAGGGGATGTTTTTCACGGTTTCTGCCAGAATTTTAAGCGCAGACGACATGAAGTTTTTCAGCAGAGCCTCTGGGTCGTCATTGGAGGTTTCTGGAATGCCTGAGATGATCATGTTGTATCGCATACAGCGAGATTGGATATCCAGGACTGTCTCTTTAAGAAGCTTGTTTTCATTTTTCAGCTCTTTTACCTCCGAGGTCACTGCAGATAAAGCTAAATGGATATTATGATCGAGTTTTTGTAAGTCCTGAATTTGTTGGTAGGTAAATTCCAGGCTGACCTTAAATTTATGAAAGTCTTGGTGCAGTACATCGACCACACCCAGCCTCTTATTGATGGATTTTAGGACCTCTGTTTGAGATTCTACCTCCAGATCTGACGTATCCATCGAAGATTAATTTTTTTGCCGTTTTGCAGACTTACCTGATGTGCTCGGGGCTTTCGTTCCTGTTTCCATCACGTACTCAGCTTAATATCGGTCGATGAACTCTTCGAGGTCCTCCACTCTGGCTGGTGAGAGGGCGCGTGGTCGGCTTTCGTTTGTGGTGTGGATTTAACGGTAAGAAGCGTTAATATGTGCAAATAAACAGAGTTGGTAGACTAGTCTAGGCAGCGAGCTGCCATGCTGAATTTTCACAGACTGTCACGTGACTCTCAGAACATCTCGCTTGGCTGGAGGAACTCATAATTCTTTGTTCTGAGTTCCTCCAGCTCGAATGAGCTCATCTCTCCCCTTTTCCAGCTCCATCATCTGTTTCTTTTACTATTTCTCCATCATGAGATATTTTTCTTTTTAATGTTTACCTCCGTTAATGCACAAACCTGATTGGTTGAGCTGTGTCACGTGGGACAGCATTTTCTTGTTAGCAAGATTGTAAAGACTGCAATAGCTGCACAGGTTGAAAATAGAAGTTCTACGTAAAGTTTAATTCATAACTTCTGTTTTGTCTGTAGGTTGAAGTCCGTATGGCACCAACAGTGGGTTTGGCCCTGAACCGAGATCCACCATTTTGTGACACCTCTGATCTACAGAATGAGCAATCAGTTGAACAGCATTTCTTTCTGAGGAAGGAATAAGACTCATGACCTCAGTGCAAACACATTGTCCTTAGCCATGCTTGATTCATGCTGGGCTATAATTAAAAATATAAATAGAGTGACAATGACATAAACAAAAACACAACATTCACATCATGTCATTATCATCAAGCAGGACATAAGCATTCCTGTTAATCTGCATGCCTTCCATTTGACTTTAATAACAGCTGAAACTGTGAATAGGCTGGTTAAAACTTTAAAAAGCAGGTGCATGATACCAGTTTTCAGTTATTGTTTTGCACAAAGCTTTAAATCATTTTCACCTTCTTGACTCTTTTAAAGTTATTCCCCTAAATCACTTTTGTTGTAGTTAATTCACATTTTGTAAATTCTGCAGCTATGTTAAAAAAAACCCAACAACAACCATGTCCCAGGCTCTACTATCTCATATCCCAGTACGTCTACCTTCAACACATTCTTATCTGTGTTAGATTATGGTGACCTTTTTTATATGAATGCTTCTTGTACATGTCTTCTGATGGTGGACTCTGTTTATCATTCTGCTCTGAGGTTCATCACAAACTGTAGAGCCATGACACATCACTGTGAGCTGTACTCTCAGGTGGGATGGCCTTCCCTGTACACTAGGAGGCAGTGTCATTGGTTTACTTTTATTTATAAGGCTCTTCTTGGATTACTGCCCTCTTACATCTGTACATTACTTACAAAGAGAAGTACGAACACTTTTGCGCTGAGATCCAATGATCAGCTGTTGCTCACGGTTCCTTTTGCCCACACAGAGCTGGAAAAAAGCCTTTGTACATGAGCTCCTTGTGCTTGGAACATGCTGCAAAGAGACTGGAAGCTGACGGAGTTTTTATCCTTGAATGCCTTTAAAACGAAACTGAGAGAATTTGAGACTGCCTCAGTTGTCTGTAGTTGTTTTATTTGATTCTTATGTTATCCTGTCATTTTAATGTAATGTAAATGTATTTCTGTTCAGTGTGTTGTAACTTTGCTGCCTCTTGGCCAGGACTCCCTTGAAAAAGAGGTTTTTAATCTCAACGGGATTTTTTTCCTGGTTAAATAAAGGTGGAAAAAAAAAACAAAAAAAACACATGTTCTAAGAAACTTCTGTCGTAAAACTGAATAAAACTCTTTACCCAAAGGATGTAAAAACACGTTTGAGTAGGACAGAAGAGCGATGTGCTTCTAATGCGACTCATTGTGACACAAATTATAACTGTAATTATGTTACTGAATCACTTTATTATGTAAAGCTTCCAGGTGTTTATCCAAGTGTTAGTGACCTTTGGAAGATTTTTAGGCACTAAAACACTAAACAAAGTTTTTACTAAATCCTATTTTCATATTGAGATTATAAAAGCATGTGGTGTCATAAACTGGTCTCTAGAGAAGCATGCTTGAAACAAGGACATTCCAACCCTGTAATGATCACCTTCATTCATCAATGGATTAGTGAAAGCCTTTATTTATTTTTGAACATAAATAAAGATTAAAGAGGATACACACACAAATGTGCAAATAGTCCAAAAGAGCAACAGAAATCTTGATCAACTAACTACTTTTGACTGTAGTTTTAATTAACTCCAAAGGTGCAACAATTCCAGATTCCTGTGTTAAAGACGTCAAAGAAATCTGATGACATCAAAGATGCATTCCTGGTGCTGCTATGAGACAGGGCCTGGTAATAAGCTCACAGCTGTGTTCAGGTTTGAAAACAACTCCACCCTCTTCAGCAACGAGTACATCTCGACTTTGCCGCGGCCCCAAAAGGCTACCCAGCGCAGGCCAGCCCACCTGGCACAACACCCAGGGCCCCCACCCTATGGGGAGAGATTTGTCTCAAAAATATTCACAAATAAATCCACAATTTTCACAAGTATTTTTTAGATTTACACGTTTTTATCAGATTCACAAATGCATCCATGATTTTCATGTGTTTTTCAGATCAATAAATATATCCACGAAATGTACACATTCTATCATTTATGTGTGTGTGTTTAAAGTGAATAATGAGTCAGATCGTGTCAGAGTGTCGGTCCGTACAGTGTGAGAACAAGCATCGTGAGCTGCGCAAATTCGGGCTCTGCACCTGAGTTGTACAGTTTGAGCTGGAGCTGAGTACATCAATTAAAAATGTCCCTAGTTGTTTTATAGGAGAAGGATGTGTTTGTTGTTGTTTCTGCGTGTTTGGGCGTTTGCTGAGTCGAGCCAAGATTGCTGAGTTTCTGCGTGTTCTCACACTGTACGGACCGACACTCTGACACGTATGGTTTGCCTTTTCGCAGGTATGTTTTAACACACCATATGCAGGAAAAACTGTGCTGTCATGAAGCGGAGGTGACAGGTTGCGTGACAGAAATGAGTAAATGTTTGCATAGGCTCCCTGAGAGACGGACTCTTCATTTTCTACGGGAACTCTTTTTTTCTTAATTATCCTTTGCATTGGACTGCTAGTAAACGCTAAAATGATGCGCGAAAAAGACTCTTCCGCCCCTCCCATCCCCTATCACACACACACACACACACACACACACTGCAGTATATATTAGGGTGTACTCACACTGGCAACTGGGGCTGTTCCAAGCTCACAGCAGGAATCCCCCCCTCCCTGTCCCTTTTCTGACACGGTAGAACGGACGTGATCACCAGCTCAACTCGGTTCCCACAGAGAAACGCATCATCACGTTAATTTATGACACACGTATGGCGTTACGTCACCATTAAGCGACTCTGGGTTTGTTGTTGACAGTACATTCTGTTAATTTCATATTTTCTGTTGCGTAGGGTAACAATAAACCAAGATTTACCCAGACACGTGCTCTTTCCATGGACTGGGTTTCCCAGGGCCCCTGAACGCATCACGTTAATTTAAATGACCGTAACTCTGCTCATATTTGCTCTATCGGAGAAATTCCACCAGTTTATGAAAGATAATAAGTTGCTCTTTACAGCCAGTGTCAGTACATTGCGGTAATTTCACTCACACGTAACGGAAACATTAAAGATGCTGCTTTGTTTTGACGAAATCGACACAAGGAACAGAGAGAACCAAGTGAGTGAGAAAGAAAGATTAAAACAGACCAAATAAAATAAATAAAATAAAATGAAAGACTCTCTGATGATAAAAACCACCATGAATGGAGGTTCAGATGGATTTGAAAACAAAGGAGGAAACTGAGCCTATAAAGGTAAGATCAGTTTAATTTCTGGATCAATAAATGTCGTTCCCTGGACATTAAAACCATGAGCTGATCCTAGTTTCCATCATCAGGTTTAGACCCATCACTTCTACAGACAACAGACAGAATAAAGCTCAGAGTCAACATGGGATGCACTTATTTATTGAAATGTATAATAAATGATTATTTAATTTTCTGTAATGTTATTTTTTAGGAGATGTTTTTAATTGTTTCAATAATTTAGAGACTTAAGGAACAGATTGTTATAATGCATAATGAAGGTGATTTACTTGAGTCAGCACTAATTTCAGATTGTTTTTAAGTCTTTGTATAAAAATACTTTAACAGGACAACAATGATGTGCAGAGCTGCAGTAATGGTGGCTTCATACAATAATAATAATAATAATAACCACTGCACACACCACCAGAGAAGCTTCCACTGAATAATTTACAAATAAAAAAAGTTCACTGATGATGACGTTGAGATCTCAATGTCACCATCAGTGAACTTTTTTTTTTTTTTTTTTGTAAATTATTCACTGGAAGCTTAGATATTGTGTGACAAAGATATCAAAGTTTGTTGTTTTGAGAAGAGTCATATTAATGATTAAAAGTTATGATTGTATTATATTCTAAAGTTTATAATTATCTGGCTCGTCTTCCTTTCTTTCTGTTCACAGCATAACATTTAGTTCTACCAAATGTGTTTACAGCTAATTTTACTGATTATTGTTACACATCATCCTGTATGTATATTATATACAGTATAAATGTGTAGATTTAACTGTTGGAGAAACTATTTTATTAAATACAAAGCAAACGACTTGTAAACAGAAAAACATTATGAAATTAGTGAGTTGTTAAAGTGCTGAGGTGCAGCGGAGGGTCTTCTTCTGCAGAGACGTGATGATGAGGGGTCCGAGTAAAACCCAAAATTTCATGGTAATTTTGAGGATATAAACATGCATATAAACACATTACTGGTACATTAACTCATATAAACCAAAAAATATATATTTTACGGCTGTAATGTGTAACATATTACTGGTATTTTGAGAACAGGACACATGTAGATTTCTGAGCAATTCATTATAGTTGAACAGGACTAACAGGAACTCCACATACTGATAATTGGTATTAACACATGTGCACTAACACGACACGACCTAAGAAGAGAAATAAAATAAGATTATAAATAAATAAATAGTTTACAGTCTTGTTCCAGGTTCTGCTGTCATAATATTCCCATCCTTGTACTTCCAATGTTTAAATGTTTTGTTTTTAAGGTTCATGTTACATTTTGCAAAAGGTTGCACTTTATTTCTGGCTTATTGATTTTTGTTTGGATAATTATTACCCTTTCTTTCAGACATTTCATTTATTTGGGCTTGTATTGGTGATGTTCTGTTTTTGGTTACATTTAGATGAATAAATTAATACACTACACTTTGCTCCTCAAGACAGTGTGTTTGTTTTCATTCTACAGAGTTAGTGAGTATGTGTCCCAGAACACTGAAACACCATATATATATATATATATATATATATATATATATATATATATATATATATATATATATTATTTATACATTAGCAGCAGTACAATGTCCAATTTCCATTTCTTTCTGGGTTATATAATAACTAACCACATGTGTCCTGTCCACAAAATACCAGTAATATGTTACACATTTGCAGCAGTAAAATGTCCCATTTCCATATTTTCTGGATTATATGGGTTAATATACCAGTAATATGTGTTTATATGTATATTTATACCCTTGGAAATACCCGGATAGACCTGATGATGAGCTGCTACACTCCGTTACTGTCCCGCTGTCGGCTGAACAAAGAGAAGTCCTGATGGTCATGTTGTCCTCTTCCTCCATGAGTTCTCTGTGGTGTTGTTCATATATATCAGGAAACGCCATCTCTGAACTTTTCATCAGCTAACGAGCACTTCTGACACCGCTATCATTGCGGAATGCGGATGTTTATGTGCCGTAAAGCGTCGCGCGGTACCAACGTCATCACATTTTGCGCGCGAATCGAGTTGCCTGTTTGGACCACCTCTTCCAGCAGGACCATCGGGCCGTTAACCCCCCTGTGGTGCAGTTCACACCTACGCAGGCCAGACAATGGCCCCCCATGGTTTCACACATGCACAGAGCTGGTTAGGAACGGCCCTGGTTACCAGTGTGAGTACACCCTTAATCAATGGGCCCCAGTGAATGGGGTAAAAGCAGGGATTTGATTGGAACAGGACGGCTACTTTGGAACTTTTTAATGTTTTTGAACTTAATAAATTAATAATAAAAATATTTTAAAATGTCAAATAAAATGCTTAACAGGGGCTACACAATCACACACACACGTACACAATCCAGACGTGACACTCACTCATGCACACACAACCCAACAGGCGCTATAGCATGCACGGGAAATCAGCCCCTTCTCTCCAGCCATGAGCCCCAGAAAACCAACTCACACACACACAAACCAGGAAGAAGGGCCCGTACGTGCACACAGAGAGACAGACGGGGATACACACATGATGTGGCTGTACATACACACACAGCTTGATTAACCCTCTGATTAGACCAGATCAAGCTGTTTATAGAAGCACAGACAACAGAGAGCATTGAAGAGTAACTAAACTACAAACCAACTTTTTTCTACTGAATTACATACAGTATGTATTTTGGTATTGAGTAGTGCTGTTTATTAATCCTAGTCCCACTCTTCACATTTTAATAAAAGGATTTTAATTTTGCGTATTTAGTTTTATTATTTAGTATTTAGTACTTTTGGCTGAAACAGATTCTTTAGATTCCCCTGCGTCATCAACTTTCACTGTTGGCTCCGCCCCTCCTATAAAAGCTGAGAGGAGGTAGAAGGGTTTCCTTCAATCACAGGCCTCAGTGAGCATTGATTGACAGCCAATGAGGAAGTCTAATGCTGGGTAACATCATTTTACAACATACACATGCCCACAACAGCAGGGCTTACACGTTTAGACACCACGGAGAGTGACTAAGTCCATCAAACGGACATGAAGTATAACAAAACAAGAGAACATTAGGATGGTCACTAACACAAATTCAAAACATCTCAGCACCACGAATAGCAACCGCTTTATTTTGACACCCACTTTAACTATTTCAACTCAAAGTCTGTATCAGTAGATATAAAGTTTAGTAAACCTGGCACAGCTGCCCACATGTTCACAAACACAATTTCAATGTGAAGTACTATTGACCTATTCACCACTATTTGAAGGGCATACGACGAGCCTTACGCTCCGTGAACTCGTCCACAACGTTCTGTTTGTCCATTTTCTCTCATTTTCTATGGACAACATGGCAAGTCCACTACGTTTCAACTTGGAGAATGAGCGGGACACGTGACTGATGTGCGCGCGCATACTCAGAAACAGAAATCATGTTGTTTACATATGTCCATCCATCCATCTGCCGGTGCCCATTTCCGGCTCTCATTGGGCGCTGGGCGGGGGTACACCCTCGGCAGGGCACCAGTCCATCGCAAGGCTGTTTAAATATGTGACACTTGAAAAACTGAAAAATGGCAATGAATGAACCGCTGTTAAGGCTCGCAAATAGTTCATAGTATGTAGAAAGCTTGTCACCTGAGGACGCGGCCGCTTATTTCAGAAACTCACTTTAATACAGGTGAACGATTGTGGGACCCATGCAGCATTCCTGAAAACAAGTGGTCATCTGATGTGTGCTCCTGGAGCGATGTTCAATGGCCAGATATTTATACATATCTGATAGAGAAACCCAGTGTATATACAAAAAAAAACCTAAAAGCATTAAATCTTGAGATGTTTATAACTGTTATGAACGGGCAGGTAGGCGGGGCTGCTGTACTTCTGTTAACAAAGCAAATTCTGATCAGTTTCAACGGATGAGTTTCCATGTCTACATTAAGTCTCCTCCTCACTGCTCCACGTCTGCATATCAGTCCATTTACAGCTTTTTATGGTCACTTTTTACTGGATCCAGACGGAGATAGCACTCCGTCTGCTCCCGTGTACCATCACCTCAGCAGTCCTCAGGTTGTTTTACACCAAGCCTGCGCATGCATGCACCTAATTTAATATGCATACATCACACAAAATGGGTCTATATAACCATTGTATAAATCTGCATCATGGGTGACCGCTCATACTCTGGACGCCTCTGGGCACAAGTCAAGGGAGGGCCCGCCTTCTAAAGCTCCCCTGAGCCATGGTAGAGGCTCCCTTAAGTCCTACCTCCTATCTGGGGGCGTGCCGCCCTCCCAGCAGCCCCTATAGCTCCACCCCTGGTGTGTGTGTTGGAGACATATCATTGTGTGTATTACCATCTGTCTCGGCGCACAGCATTGGGCAGCCAGAGTGGGCGTGTCTTACTGCTACAGCAGTAATGGCCCATAATCAAGGCTTTTTGCAAAGCTTTTGCTCTATTAAAAGTTGTTGTAAATGATTGAAAACAGGTTAGCATGGAATGTCTTTACACCCTTTTATAGATTTGTTTTAGTTTTATACACTGCTATCTTTTTTCTTTCCTCAATGTTTTACAGGAAATGTGTCCATTTAACAAAATGAAAGAAAGGAATTCCCACAAATCCATTCTGCTTTAAAATGATTTCCTGTTAAACATGTTAAATGGGACAAATAGCTTTAAGTGCACCTTTGTCTTACTTATGACATTCAACTAGTATTTATCGTATGCTTACATTTTCAGTCAATAACTGGATTTTAACTTAGATCCGGTGATGATGTTAATTGCTTTGTAATGGCCTTTCTATGCCTAACGCTAACCTGTAAGAGTCCTCAACCTCGTGTGTTCATTCACAACAAACATTGTTCAGAAAGTAAGTGCAGTTTCTTCTTCTGAACCTGTATTTTGTGTTAAATGTTTTTATTACATACATTATATTGTGATCTTTTCACCAAATACCTTTAACCAATGAATCAAACTTAAGAAATAAACATGTTGTATTACCACTTACTAAACTAAACATTTGAGTGAATAGTTGTGATGTGGTTATTGCAGTTATTAAGATATACTTTCCTGAGAAACAACAGACGTATGTACCTGCTTGGTGTTTCATGGGTTAGTCTCACACCCTGTTAGACTGGAGGTTGGATGTAAGGGTTCCATGTTCTCCATGAGAGTGCATGGGTTTGTGTTGATTTTATAAAGGTTTCTAAATGTGTCTCCAGTATAACTAAAGTTAAACTATCATTAATGGATGGGTGGGTTGAGGAGATAGACGATAGGAAATGAAATATTACTGATTTTACAGTGAGGGAAGCAAGGACACTTTTGTAATGTAGCCTTGTGTGTTACACACTGTCATACCAATATTGGTAAATGCTCAAATCTGGTGACAACTTTGTTACAAACAATCACATATAAAAGTTAAGGACAGTGCAAATGTTAAATGAGGATGAAATTCTTGTTGATGCTCTATGATTAAAAGTAATTACAGGGTTATGCAGGAATGTCAGCTTAACCAGAACAGGTGGGGAAATTCTTATCAACAATGCAGAACCTGTTTATTTCCTTTTCTATTGTTCACTTTTTAATGATCTGTACGCCTAATGCACGTTGACAAAAGTCACTACAGACACACATACACAAACATGGGGCTACACTACAGTAAAGAGTGAGCATTTGGAAGAAATAAAAAGGTGTTCAGGCTCTTTTCTCCCTTTGTGTTCTTTCTTTATGTTCAGAAACAGTATAAATTACTTCAGCTGGAAGTTTTAGGTAATTGTTGTTCAAATCCAACCTTTCAAAAACCCCAAAATACTAAACTCTTTGTATTGTGTCATTGTCTTCTTAATGTTGCAGTCACCTGGTTATCTTACGGGAAGAACACAACAATGTAATTACTAGTTATGAAAGGTGAAGTATTACTCCAGTACCATAACTACTTCAATCAAATGTCACCAATGCACAAAGACTGTCTTCTGTCATCAACAATGCAACAAAATGAGTTGCATGTTAATTGAAAGTAAACTGGGTGTGGTAAAGTGACAGGTTATGAAAATGTTCCAGACAAAAAAACAAGGAGTGTCTGGGGAGTCATGCTCTAATAATGACACTGAATATTTTTACAACAGTGCTGTATATAAATATAAGGTGTGAATTGCTACTTTTTAGTTGAGTTCTACATTCAGGAAAACTCAGTTCTCACCTACTCAACATGTTGAAGCTGATCCTCTCTGTGACCGTCCTCTGGACATTCTTCAGTCAAGGTAGTTTAACCCATTTATACAGTCTTTTACTGCTTAATTAAACTAAATGTAGTAGCTGACTAACATCTAATTTGATACATTTTTTATCTTTATCTATTTTTGTAATCATGTGATTTAAAGTTTTAACTTAAAATGATTTTGTCCTGATTTTTGGTCCTGTTATAGAAATGGTATTGTCTCGTCATGGAAGTCTGGATCTACACAGAGTTTCTAAATTCATGTTAATGGTAAACTTGTGATTGCTGGTTTCTGGGAAAGTCTTTAAAGAAGACGAGCAAGAGGCTTGTTTTGTTATTAACTTAAAGAATGAACTGTTGTAATTATCAAAAGAAACTAAAAAGAGAAAATGGGGCTTTTTTCTGATTGTCTGGTGATGCTGTGTTGATGGACTGGTGACATATCTAGGGTGTACCCTGCATTCAATATAATAAAAAAAATAATTATTAAAATTATAATAATAACAATAGGCTGTGTTATAACACAGTATGGTAGATAAACATGCTGATTCTGATTGACTCAGATCTTACATTCAGCAGTCAGATCAAATCTATCACAAAAACATCTTCTACCACCTAAAGAACATCTCCAGAGTGAAAGGTTTAATGGCTCAGAAAGATCAGGAGAAACTGGTCCATGCTTTTATCTCCAGCAGACTGGACTATTGTAATGGTCTTCTGACAGGAATCCCCCAAAAGAGCATCAAACAGCTACAGCTGGTTCAGAACGCTGCAGCTCGGGTCTGAACCAGAACAAAGAGGTCAGAACACATTACTCCAGTTTTAAAGTCTTTACACTGGCTCCCAGTCAGCCTCAGAATAGACTTTAAAGTTCTGCTGCTGGTGTATAAATCTGTGAATGGGTTTGGTCCAGAATACATCAGTGACATGTTAGTCAGGTATGAACTCAGCAGGTCTCTCAGATCTATGGACACAGGTCAGATAGTGGAGCCCAGAGCTCACAGTAAACATGGTGATGCTGCTTTTAGTTGTTATGCTGCAAAGAAGTGGAACAAACTGCCAGCGGAGCTGAAGTCAGCATCACATGTGAACATTTTTAAATCAAAGTTAAAGGCACTTTTTTTCTCTACTGCATATGATTGAGAGAGACTTTTTGTCATGTTGTTGATGTAATGATGATTCTACTGATGATTTTAATTGATTTTTACTGATTTTACTGATGATTTTAAATGTTCTTATTGATTTTAAACAATTGAATGTTTTATCATGTAAAGCACATTGAGTTGCCTTGAGTATGAAATGCGCTATATAAATAAATTTGCCTTGCCTTGCCTTGCCTTGATGATAGGGTCAATGCATTATTAAACTGCTACTTTGATGTTTCTGAGAGGAGTTAGAGGATTTCAAATTATAAATCAATGTTCTAAACATTTTACAATTTTTTAAATGATTTTTTTCTCATTACAGCTGCATCACTTGATTGTGTGACTTGCAATGGTACATGTTCAACTGAAACTACAGTTACATGTTCTGCAGAAACTATGTGTGTAACTGCCACCATCACAGGTTGGTTTTCTTCATTTAAATACATTATAGAATTTATTAAACAGTTTATTTAATATAAACAATATTTTTTTATGTATTTGCAGACAGATCAATTTTTTCATCTGACACAACACGATTCTACAAAGGATGTGCATCATCAGCTCTGTGTCCAATCACAGGCTCTCAAACATATGAATTTGACTTGGGTCTTTCAGGTGCACTGATATCTGCTGAGTGCTGTGACACTGATGGGTGTAACAATAATAACTTACCTGGTAAGTGTGTGTTTCCATTTATTTAGAGGTACTTTAATGTTTTAGGGAGCCTTTGTGACATTGAGCCTGTGGGTTATTCAAGAATATTTTATTCTCATCCATATTTCTTTGTGTTACCTGGACAGAAGAACTTTTTGTTTAGGTCAGCAATAACGTGTTAGCAGGGTGTAAAGGAAATGGACACAGATGCAGGGCTGCTAACAGTCAATGCATTCATTACAGATAAAGACATGCCAATGACACAACACATCATACATTAATACAATAAAATTACCAATTAAAATACTCATAGTAAAATACTTATTTAAGCAATATCACATGAGAGTTCTGTTGTGCTGAAATATCAGCACTGGTGTGATTTGGTCGTAGATAATCACACCAGTGTTGATATTTAGCACAACAGCACAACCTTGTGTCTGATATTGCTTTAATACAATAGTTCTACAAGCACATTCATTAGTTAACAGTATTACAAGAGATTATAATTTGTTTATTTATAAAATAGTACAGTGCCCGCAAGACGTATGTATTTATAGAGTGGGAGGAGCATAAGTAGAGTTGTCAATATTGGCCAAATTAATGTGTTTGAACATTGGATGTACAAAGAGGTGTACATACTCTGTACTCTGTAGTGTTATGAAGGGTTTTATTAGAGGGTGCAAAGTAAAATAACATGTGTTTTCCCTGGTTTAATTCTATGGGACTTGTACATGATAAATGAATAAATAAAGTTTGCACCAATGTTCACTGGACTTAAGCAAATAGATATTAAATGTTGTCCCCTGTCCTTAGACCCTCTTTCAGAAAGGAAAAATTTAAAAAACCCAGTGGGAAAAAGAATTACACACCAACATGTCATGTAGATCCAAGGTGTGCATTAGGTTATAAACACGTGGTGAAAATAAACCACAATTAAACTGTTTGACTTGAATAAATCATTTTCTTTTTATGTTGCAGCACATACTCAGTCAGCATCTACAAATGGTCTCCAGTGTTTCTTTTGTGGATTCGGCCGATGTGATGGTTCAGTCCTGTGTTCGGGAAACGAGGCCTTGTGTATTCAAGGAACATGTGAGTCATATGATATCTGTAAAACAGCCTTCTTATATGTATCACTGCAGTTTAGCTTTCAACAATATTTTATTTCACTTTTTGGAAGATTTTTAGAACTGTATTACAAACTAGCATATGTTCAATCAGGTAAATTATGTGAGCTTTTCTAAGGTTATAAAAACAAACCATTATTAGTGATTAATTAGGCAACACAGTCATTTTGTAAAAAATTACGTCAGTAATTTTGTAGCTTGAATTTCATTACAAATAATTCATTGAATGACTTTAACTTTGTTGTTGGCTTTAATAACTATAGCATTAACACTTAAGTTTTTTTTATTTATTTTTTTACAAAATTATAAAAGAAAAACATAAATTAACATGTTTAAGATAAATTAATTACATGACGCTTCCCTAAGGGTAGAAAAGCACACCATAATTAATGACAAATTGTGCAAAACAGTAATGTTTAAAAATATTAAGGTGAATCATTTTCTTGGAATTGTAGCTTATATAATGTTAAATATAGTAAATATATTGATGGAACATTTTGTATGGGCTTTATAAAGATAGTGAAATAAAACCTTATTTCTGGACACATTGGGTCAAAATATAATATGATTAAAGGTAATAGTATTTGTAAAACTAAAAACAATTATTACTGTAACTACATTTCACAAATTAAACTCTGTAGCACTAATACAGTATATTTGTTATGTTAAATTGAACAAAAGTAATTGTATTTTAATAATCCTGAAAGTTGCTCCAATGTGTAAAAACTCCATATTTTGATAAATCCAAATCTTTTAGTCAGACAGATACTGTACCGCCATTACACACATCTGAGCACTTCTCAGTCGAGAAATTGCTGGTGCGTAAAATGGCAGGTCCCTCCTTTACCCAGCTCTGATTGGCCAGGGCTAAAGACCACCCCCTTAGTGTTTGATATCACCAATTTCTACAGGCTCTCAGCTTTGCAACGCTGTGTCAAGCATTCTGATTGGTCAAAGCATTGCTAAACTAGACACATGTGTAACGGCACCAAAAAGTGGAACCAAAATTAGCATTAAGCATGGCACCGCAGAAACCTGAACAAAAATAGATGTGTTTATTTCAAGCCAAATTGCAACACCTAGTGGTCAAACATAAGATTAACAATGATTGGAATCAATTTGACTGAAATATTACAGTTTCACACTTGTTTTCAAACACAGTTATAGCAAAGTGGACTTCAGTCTGAACTTTTTTTGGGACAAAAACATGTATTTTTGGCCTAATGTTTATTGTTGTCACCAAACTTGCTGCAGTTGATGTCCATACATTAGTTCAAATGTTTTTACAGCATTTGATAAAGACAATTGGCTTCATATTTGATTTAAATCTCTAGTTTTTTAGGTGAACTACAGATTTCTGTATTTAAAACATTATTTATTATCACTCAGTATCATATATTTCCAAAATTTCTAAGGGTCCTACTTCAATCTGAAACAAAAATAGCCATGTAGGTCATGTACAGTAGAAGCTTATAAAAACATTATTTGTTATGGGTATGTGATTTTCAGAAAAAAATGGCTTGTGCTGAAGAGTTTAACCGTTACTTCACCAATGCCACACTTTTCCCATGCCCTCAAAAGAGAATCAATCTAAATAATTAACATTTTAATCCACAGTGAACGAAGAAATTCGTGGTTGTGTATCACAAAGTGTGTGTACTGCAAGTAGAAGGCTGGGAGAACTACCATTATTACCAGAGTTAGGAACCTTCAGCTCTGGACCAAACTGTTGTGATACAGAAAACTGTAATGATGGAACTACAACTACCACACCTCCAACTACAACTACCACACCTCCTACTACAACGACCACACCTCCAACTACAACGACCACACCTCCAACTACAACACGTGAGTTTAGTTTATTTGAATGTGTACATTTCATACAGTTTATTGTTAGTATTTAGTTTATATTCATATTCTGATGATTGGAATACATTTTAATATCTTTATTTGATTTCAAATTCACTACAGCTGGAGGACTTCAATGTCTAAATTGCACTGGTTCATGTTCAACTGAAACTACAGTTACATGTTCTACAGAAACTATGTGTGTAACTGCCACCATCACAGGTTGGTTTTCTTCATTTAAATACATTATAGAATTTATTAAACAGTTTATTTAATATAAACAATATTTTTTTTTGTAATTGCAGACAGATCAATTTTTTCATCTGACACAACACGATTCTACAAAGGGTGTGCATCATCAGCTCTGTGTCCAATCACAGGCTCTCAAACATATGAATTTGACTTGGGTCTTTCAGGTGCACTGATATCTGCTGAGTGCTGTGACACTGATGGGTGTAACAATAATACCTTACCTGGTAAGTGTGTGTTTCCATTTATTTAGAGGTACTTTAATGTTTTAGGGAGCCTTTGTGACATTGAGCCTGTGGGTTATTCAAGAATATTTTATTCTCATCCATATTTCTTTGTGTTACCTGGACAGAAGAACTTTTTGTTTAGGTAAGCAATAACGTGTTAGCAGGGTGTAAAGGAAATGGACACAGATGCAGGGCTGCTAACAGTCAATGCATTCATTACAGATAAAGACATGCCAATGACACAACACATCATACATTAATACAATAAAATTACCAATTAAAATACTCATAGTAAAATAGTTATTAAGCAATATCACATGAGAGTTCTGTTGTGCTGAAATATCAGCACTGGTGTGATTTGGTCGTAGATAATCACACCAGTGTTGATATTTAGCACAACAGCACAACCTTGTGTCTGATATTGCTTTAATACAATAGTTCTACAAGCACATTCATTAGTTAACAGTATTACAAGAGATTATAATTTGTTTATTTATAAAATAGTACAGTGCCCGTAAGACGTATGTATTTGTAGAGTGGGAGGAGCATAAGTAGAGTTGTCAATATTGGCCAAATTAATGTGTTTGAACATTGGATGTACAAAGAGGTGTACATACTCTGTACTCTGTAGTGTTATGAAGGGTTTTATTAGAGGGTGCAAAGTAAAATAACATGTGTTTTCCCTGGTTTAATTCTATGGGACATGTACATGATAAATGAATAAATAAAGTTTGCACCAATGTTCACTGGACTTAAGCAAATAGATATTAAATGTTGTCCCCTGTCCTTAGACCCTCTTTCAGAAAGGAAAAATTTAAAAAACCCAGTGGGAAAAAGAATTACACACCAACATGTCATGTAGATCCAAGGTGTGCATTAGGTTATAAACACGTGGTGAAAATAAACCACAATTAAACTGTTTGACTTGAATAAATCATTTTCTTTTTATGTTGCAGCACATACTCAGTCAGCATCTGCCAATGGTCTCCAGTGTTTCTTTTGTGGATTCGGCCGATGTGATGGTTCAGTCCAGTGTTCGGGAAACGAGGCCTTGTGTATTCAAGGAACATGTGAGTCATATGATATCTGTAAAACAGCCTTCTTATATGTATTACTGCAGTTTAGCTTTCAACAATATTTTATTTCACTTTTTGGAAGATTTTTAGAACTGTATTACAAACTAGCATATGTTCAATCAGGTAAATTATGTGAGCTTTTCTAAGGTTATAAAAACAAACCATTATTAGTGATTAATTAGGCAACACAGTCATTTTGTAAAAAATTACGTCAGTAATTTTGTAGCTTGAATTTCATTACAAATAATTCATTGAATGACTTTAACTTTGTTGTTGGCTTTAATAACTATAGCATTAACGCTTAAGTTTTTTTTATTTATTTTTTTTACAAAATTATAAAAGAAAAAGATAAATTAACATGTTTAAGATAAATTAATTACATGACGCTTCCCTAAGGGTAGAAAAGCACACCATAATTAATGACAAATTGTGCAAAACAGTAATGTTTAAAAATATTAAGGTGAATCATTTTCTTGGAATTGTAGCTTATATAATGTTAAATATAGTAAATATATTGATGGAACATTTGGTATGGGCTTTATAAAGATAGTGAAATAAAACCTTATTTCCGGACACATTGGGTCAAAATATAATATGATTAAAGGTAATAGTATTTGTAAAACTAAAAACAATTATTACTGTAACTACATTTCACAAATTAAACTCTGTAGCACTAATACAGTATATTTGTTATGTTAAATTGAACAAAAGTAATTGTATTTTAATAATCCTGAAAGTTGCTCCAATGTGTAAAAACTCCATATTTTGATAAATCCAAATCTTTTAGTCAGACAGATACTGTACCGCCATTACACACATCTGAGCACTTCTCAGTCGAGAAATTGCTGGTGCGTAAAATGGCAGGTCCCTCCTTTACCCAGCTCTGATTGGCCAGGGCTAAAGACCACCCCCTTAGTGTTTGATATCACCAATTTCTACAGGCTCTCAGCTTTGCAACGCTGTGTCAAGCATTCTGATTGGTCAAAGCATTGCTGAACTAGACACATGCGTAACGGCACCAAAAAGTGGAACCAAAATTAGCATTAAGCATGGCACCGCAGAAACCTGAATAAAAATAGATGTGTTTATTTCAAGCCAAATTGCGACACCTAGTGGTCAAACATAAGATTAACAATGATTGGAATCAATTTGACTGAAATATTACAGTTTCACACTTGTTTTCAAACACAGTTATAGCAAAGTGGACTTCAGTCTGAACTTTTTTTGGGACAAAAACATGTATTTTTGGCCTAATGTTTATTGTTGTCACCAAACTTGCTGCAGTTGATGTCCATACATTAGTTCAAATGTTTTTACAGTATTTGATAAAGACAATTGGCTTCATATTTGATTTAAATCTCTAGTTTTTTAGGTGAACTACAGATTTCTGTATTTAAAACATTATTTATTATCACTCAGTATCATATATTTCCAAAATTTCTAAGGGTCCTACTTCAATCTGAAACAAAAATATCCATGTAGGTCATGTACAGTAGAAGCTTATAAAAACATTATTTGTTATGGGTATGTGATTTTCAGAAAAAAATGGCTTGTGCTGAAGAGTTTAACCGTTACTTCACCAATGCCACACTTTTCCCATGCCCTCAAAAGAGAATCAATCTAAATAATTAACATTTTAATCCACAGTGAACGAAGAAATTCGTGGTTGTGTATCACAAAGTGTGTGTACTGCAAGTAGAAGGCTGGGAGAACTACCATTATTACCAGAGTTAGGAACCTTCAGCTCTGGACCAAACTGTTGTGATACAGAAAACTGTAATGATGGAACTACAACTACCACACCTCCAACTACAACTACCACACCTCCTACTACAACGACCACACCTCCAACTACAACTACCACACCTCCAACTACAACTACCACACCTCCAACTACAACTACCACACCTCCTACTACAACTACCACACCTCCAACTACAACTACCACACCTCCAACTACAACTACCACACCTCCAACTACAACTACCACACCTCCAACTACAACTACCACACCTCCAACTACAACTACCACACCTCCAACTACAACTACCACACCTCCAACTACAACTACCACACCTCCTACTACAACACGTGAGTTTAGTTTATTTGAATGTGTACATTTCATACCGTTTATTGTTAGTATTTAGTTTATATTCAAATTCTGATGATTGGAATACATTTTAATATCTTTATTTGATTTCATCTTCACTACAGCTGGAGGACTTCAATGTCTAAGTTGCAATGGTTCCTGTTCAACTGAAACTACAGTTACATGTTCTACAGAAACTATGTGTGTAACTGCCGCCATCACAGGTTGGATATTTTTAATTTCAACATTAAACATATTGTTGACTTTATGTTTAATTAACATGAGCAATTTACATTTTGTAATTGCAGACACAGCATCTGGTTCATCTGACACACGATACTACAAAGCGTGTGCATCATCAGCTCTGTGTCCAATCACAGGCTCTCAAACATATGAACTTGACTTGGTTGTTTCAGGTGCACTGATATCTGCTGAGTGCTGTGACACTGATGGGTGTAACAATAATACCTTACCTGGTAAGACCATTTACTATGAGGTACTTGAACTTTTTAGGGAGCTTTTGCAACATTAACCTTGTGGATTGAAATGTTTTTAAATTTTTACTGTGTAATCCACTTCAATAAACACAACTACAAAAATGTATGGTAAATACATAAAATTCTGACCTAAGAATTAAGACTATTTGTTCCTTTATATGCCTCTGCGTGTTGACCCTAGTAATATAAGGATAACACACAGTTGAACATGTTTTCTATTTAAGAAATGTTTTTTTTTTTTTTTTTATGTTTCAGCACATGTTCAGTCACAAACAGAAAATGGTCTTCAGTGCTTATTTTGTGGATCAAACCGATGTGATTTCTTTCTCAAATGCATGGGAGATGAGACCCTTTGTATTCAAGGAACATGTGAGTTATATGATAACTGTGAATTAGCTTTCTGATATCTATAAGTTTTTCTTATAAGTATTTTTTCTTTTAGCTTTTTTAGTACATTTTGATTCAGAAAACTTATATTGTTTGAAAGGTGATGTTTTAAATGAGCTGCATTAACAGGAAAAAAGTATCCATTAATTAAAAGAAAATGTTTTAAAAATTTAAACGCTGAAGTCTCTTGAGTTCAACAATTCTAGGTAGTAGGGGTTTGCTATCTAAGGAACCCCATGGTTTGATAATGATTTAGGGTGCTACGATTAGATTAATCAATGATTATTACGATATTAACAATTATCACGATTTTCGATGCATCCCCCCATTCAGGGAGTCTTTTTCCTCACTTTGTGGCTATTTCATCCTTTTAAACAAGGTATATGTGTCTGTATCCATTAATTAAAGGGGACATATTATGAAAAATCCACTTTTGCAGTCTTTTTGAACACAAATGAGGTAACTTGAGTGTCCAATAAAGCTATCCAGTCGTGTTATTGTGGTCAGTGTAAGTCTCACAACACAGAGAAAATGACTCCGATTCAAATTTTACACATTTGTGATGTCACAAATTCTTTTCGTCAAAAAAATCTGATCGATAGCACTGAGAGACCAACTAATTAATTCCATTATTCCGGTTTTGGATGAGTTACAGAGAGAGGTTCTTGTTAGGCTCACAAGACCAGACAAAGCAGCAGCTGGGAGAGAGATAAGAATGGATGGGAGGGAGAAACAGAGAGTGCGACTGTCCTCGTCGAGAGAAGCAAGAAGTTAATTGTGTTTTAATGAATTATGATGCAACCAATAACATGTGCTCTGACCTATTGTCTAAAAAGAGACAGAAAATGTAGCCACAGGATATCTTAAAAAAAAAATTATTATAAAAAAAAATTTATCAGAAAATTGCTTAAAATTTGCTGTCACTTTGCCTTACAAATGACCAGGGAAAGATACAAGTATAAAGAAAACATTTTATTTTAATCCACAGTGAACGGTGATGTTCGTGGCTGTGCATCACCAAGTGTGTGTACTGCAAGTAGAAGGCTGGGAGAAATACCATTATTACCAGAGTTAGGAACCTTCAGCTCTGGACCAAACTGTTGTGATACAGAAAACTGTAATGATGGAACTACAACTACCACACCTCCTACTACAACACGTAAGTCTAGTTTAATTGTGTACATTTTATACTGTTGTGTATTTGTACTTATTCACTTTATCTTCCAAATATTTTAATGTTTGAAATACTATGATTTTGTCTTCACTACAGCTGAAAGACTCAGATGTCAAAGTTGCAATGGTCCATGTTCAAATGAAACTTCAGTTACATGCACAACAGAAACTATGTGTGTAACTGCCACCATCACAGGTTGTAAATTTTTCTATTCAAATACTTTATTTTTCAGAGAACAACATTAAAAAAATAAAGACTGTTTTTTAATTAACATAGACAATCTTTGTTTTGAAATTACAGACACATCTGGAACAACACGATTCTACAAAGCGTGTGCATCATCAGCTCTGTGTCCAATCACAGGCTCTCAAACATATGAACTTGACTTGGGTCTTTCAGGTGCACTGATATCTGCTGAGTGCTGTAACACTGATGGGTGTAACACTAATAACTTACCTGGTAAGACCCCATTTTAATTTATTTTGAGGTCCTTAAAGATTTTTGGCATGCTGGAAGATTATAATAATAAACTTGGCTTTTACTTTACATTATTAAATTATCTTTAAGCATAAATAATAATCACCTGTATTAACAATGCAAAAAGATCAAAATGGTATCAACATCTCAAATTGAATTTACAATTCAAAACTGTATCTTTATATGCCTATGTGTGTTCACCACAGTAATGTAAAGTTAGGATAATCCCCATTACATATTGTTTTTTTCTTAAATCTTGTTCTTTATTGTTTCAGCACACACTCAGTCACAGACTCCAAACGGTTTCCAGTGTTTCTTCTGTGGATTCGGCCGATGTGATATTTCACTCAACTGTATGGGAGACGAGACCCTGTGTATTCAAGGAACACGTGAGTCACATGATTACTGTGAATCAGCTGTTAAACAGGTATTACTGTAGTTTTTATTTCAAAATGTTTTCCTTAAGCTTTGGAGAAGATTTTAAAAAGAACCACAAATAAATTAGGATACGCCCAATTAGTTACTAACACATTTTACATAAGAATTCTAAAAATTAGGATTCTAACATTATTATTGACAAAGTGACAACATATAAATAATAATTTTCTATAAGTACTTATATTGAAATTATTGACTGATCATGACGGCATGAAAAATATTTTTTTGCTGATTCCCTGGTCCACAAACATTTTTAAAAGTTTTACCTACCATTCTCTAAGAAAAAAAATTATTCTGCAGAAAACAAATCCTAAAACAGCTAAGTAAATGTGTTTTGTTTACTGTTTGATTCACTGAAAATTATACACAAGTAATCAATGTTTTTTTTTTTATTTATGTTAAAAATCACATGAGAAAAGTGTGCTGCGATTTATTAGCTTTACTGACAAATACAAGCTTTAATGTAGTCACGTGATGTCTGAAAAATCAACATTTTCATCAGAAATTCTTTCTTCTTTTCATTCTTTGCCTTAAGAAAGTGTAAATAATCCATATTTTAATCCACAGTGAACAATGAAGCTTATGGTTGTGCATCACCAAGTGTGTGTACTGCAAGTAGAAGGCTGGGAGAAATACCATTATTACCAGATTTAGGAACCTTCAGCTCTGGACCAAGTTGTTGTGATACAAATAACTGTAATGATGGAACTACAACTACCACACCTCCAACTACAACTACCACACCTCCAACTACAACTACCACACCTCCTACTACAACTACCACACCTCCAACTACAACTACCACACCTCCAACTACAACTACCACACCTCCAACTACAACTACCACACCTCCAACCACAACTACCACACCTCCAACTACAACTACCACACCTCCAACTACAACTACCACACCTCCAACTACAACTACCACACCTCCAACTACAACTACCACACCTCCAACTACAACTACCACACCTCCAACTACAACTACCACACCTACAACTACAACTACCACACCTCCAACTACAACTACCACACCTCCTACTACAACTACCACACCTCCAACTACAACTACCACACCTCCTACTACAACTACCACACCTCCTACGACAACTACCACACCTCCAACTACAACTACCACACCTCCTACTACAACTACCACACCTCCTACTACAACTACCACACCTCCAACTACAACAACTATGGTCCCACCAAACACAGGTACATTATGTTCAGTTAAATTAAAAAGTGTGGGTTCTTTTATATGCATATTTAATGTTATTTTTATTGAGTACCTTATCTTAAGACTGGTCACGTTGTGAATGCAAATTTGTCAGTTGCTACTCTTAGAAAATAAGTTAATAAAATAATAAGGGTTAATTCATTTAAACTGTAATATATATATATATATATGTGTGTATTTTTTTTTTTTTTTTCAGAGTAATGCACTTTTTCTATTCTACTTCCAGGATTTCAGTGTCTATCCTGCTCAGGATCATCTTGTTCCAGTCCAGTGTCAGTGACTTGTTCTTCAGATACTATGTGTGTAACAGCTTCCATTAAAGGTAATCTTTGTCTCTTATAATGAATACAATAGTGCTGGGTGTCGCCAGATTCCTCGCAATACAATATATTGCGATATTTTTGCCCACATTAGCGATATTATTGCAATACTGCAATAGGGATATAATCAATATATCGTGAGAAATTTAATCCATGATACATCACAATATCTGTGTCACTCAAGAAATTCAGAATTTATCTACTGCACTGAATCCATTTCACAGGAATTACAAACACTGTCAATCAATTTCACATGAATGACAGCCAAGTAAAACACAGTGTATACTGCAGTGGCTCTTCTTAACACACACTGACCACAACTAGTCACATGTCCTTGTGTTATGTTTACGTCTTTAAGAGAAAACTGAGACAAAATAATGCTTCACCAAAATATTGTCAATGATGTTTGTGCAAATGAACTTTAAATTATTAAAAAAATGAATGCAGAAAATTGTCATTCCAGTGCTAGTATTATCAACTTCTCTGTAAACATGGACACATATCAGTGCTGCTTAACAAGCAGAATGAACTGGTTTTATGAAAACTGGAACATTTCACTGCATATGAAACATAAACATTTGAGTCAGTGCGTTATCCTGGCGTTGATGGTCTCGTCCACAACAACACTCAACTTTTCCCACGGATCTTCTGTAACTCTCATGTGACGTTGTTAAAACACTCTGAGCTGCTCAGAGTGCCGCTGCTCTTGATGAGAGACGGAAAGAGCTTTAAAGACACAGCAAAGTTAAGCAGGCACTGGTCGGCTCTGTATTTAGGAGTCAGTGATTATTTGCTTAGTTTTTTGAAAGTTTAGACGTGTTTCAGGTTGTAAGGTGGTGTTTAATGGAGCCAAGATGGGAGAGGGGAGGGCGGTGCACCTAATGAGCGCTCCCCAGAAACATTTCCCCATAAAAAAACGTTCATTGCCTCACGGTGATGCATTTCATGCCGATTCTGTCCATTTGATTCCTTATATATATATATTTCTTTTAAATAAACATCGATATTTTGTGTCAGATAATCGATCACGTATTGCTCGACGAAACCTCGCAACATATCGTATCGATATTTTGACACACCCTTAGAACACAATTTACATGAAGTACATTTACTGTAATATGTTTTTAGACAAACTAAAACTGATTTTTATCTTTGTAGATGTTGTATCTGAAGAGGAGAGTTTTTTCAGAGGATGTGCTCCTCCCACACTGTGTCCACACAACGGCACCTTTAAGTTTTCTACTGATGTGGTGGAGTCATATAAAATCATAGATGCTGAATGCTGCGACACAAACAACTGTAACTCAGAAACTCTGCCTGGTAAGTGATGATGGAGGAGATGATTTGTAGAGGTAAAAAAGTTAATAACTCCAAATACAAAATGTCAACAAAATCAAAACTCAAAGGAAAATATTGTGCCTGCACAATTTTTAATAACAGCGTTCTTCTTTCTGTTTTAGCTCCTGTTCTACAGGCAGAAAATGGCCTTCAATGTTTCTTCTGTATCTCTGGCACCGACTTCTGTCAGTTTACTGTCCATTGTGATGGAGCACAGGACCGCTGCTTTGATGGATATGGTGCGTTTTTACACAAGAGTGAAATTGTAGAAATAGTACACATTTTAACAGCAAATATAAATTAGTTTTATAATCTTATGACTAAAATACAATTTACTTTCAGTCAAAATGTAGTCACCAGGACCATTTAAATTATATATTGTAGTTTTAGTCACTGAAATGACATTAGGATTTTAGTCGACTTAATCAGTTACAGATTTAGTCGACTAAAATCTAAAGTGTAAGGTCTTAAGCATTTTTTAAAGATGTAATTACCATTAATTAACCTGATATGGGATGGTAGTCTACTTATTGTCAATTAAATGTAGTTAAAGAAAACCATGATGAACATTTTTAGATAACAAAATAACACGTTTACATATATTTGTGGAAGCAAGAAAGAAAATTATTATTCTTTCCATGTTTTCATTCACAGTCTCAACTGATAATAGAGTTCTACCTGTTGCTGGCTGCACATCAACAGATGTGTGTGAAATTGCTCCTGATCACGGTGTACTGCCATTTATGGAAGGAGTGGGAAATCTAACCAGTGGACCAACCTGTTGTGGAACAACCCGCTGCAATGATTTCACAGAACCAACAACAGCAGGACCAACTACCGCAGGTACCAAACCATCAACAGTTCAAAATAACAAAGACTACCTTGACTTTCAGCTCCACAAAGCTAAACCAGACTTTCATTAGTGCATGAACATTTATAAAACAACTGGCAAACAAAGTCATTTACCTACAAATGAATGGTTTATGGAAATTCGCTACAGCAACATGAAACAAACTGTGGAGAATTCGTGAGACGTACTCTCTACAAAGCTTAGCCAAACAAACATGTGACACATTGTATTTATAGTGATGATCCATCCCTAAAATTCCGATTATTCATAAAACAATTTAAACGTATTGACTTTGTTATAAATAATTCGGATTTTGTAACAAAATATGAGAATGAAAATTAAAACCCCAAGACCTTCATGTGTGAATGCCTGAAACATGTTTTCCTTGTAAATTGAGATATTAAAAGTACTCACTGGCTCTACCTTTGATATTTCATGTCTGAAAATGTCACAAAGTCCTACACTGTTTCTCCTCTAGTTCCAAGACTTCAGTGTCTATCCTGCAATGATTCATCTTGTTCCAGTCCAGTGTCAGTGACTTGTTCTTCAGAGACTATGTGTATAACAGCTTCCATTAAAGGTAATCTTTGTTTCTTATAATGAACACGATTTACATAAAGTACATTTACTGTAATATGTTTTTAGACTTTTGCATCTGGTGGTGTGGATGGTGATGACAAAAAAGGTGGTGTAGAAGGAATCTTCAGAACAACTGAATTGCAAATATTATGACATTTATTGTACAATCAGAGTTCAAAAACAGGGTGTCACAATCTGCTGAGAGCAGCTGGCCAGATCATTGCAAACTCTAAAGCATTTCCCAGCAAGCTAGTGCCTATATAGTCAAGAGTAAGGTCATCCTACAGGGTCATATCTCTAACCTTAGCTCATTACCATATATGGCACGGGTGGTGAATCCCGGTCCTCAAGAGCCACTATCCAGCATGTTTTAGATGTTTCCCTCTTCCAACACACCTGATTGAAATGACCATGATTGTTATAGGCTTCTGCAGAGCTTGATGATGAGTTAATCATTTGAATAAGGTGTGTTGGAAGAGGGAAACATCTGAAAACATGCTGGATAGTGGCTCTTGAGGACCAGGATTGGCCACCCCTGATATACGGAATCACCTTGCTCTAGAAATAGTTGGAGAAAAAGACAACCATCAGTCAGTGAGACCGGTAGCTTTTTGTCTTGACCCTCAAGTTTAAATATATCTCAATGTTACACTGACTCAAAATGAAGGCCTCTAAGCTCTTTGCTGTGATGTATTGAAAACAGTCAACCTTTGTTCACAAGAGTATAAAGCCTTTAATATCAAGATGTTAAATACTTTGATACACTTCAAGACAACCTCAACAAACTGATTTTTATCTTTGTAGATGTTTCATCAGGAGATGAGAGTTTTTACAGAGGATGTGCTCCTCCCACACTGTGTCCACGCAACGGCACCTTCAGGTTTTCTACTGATGTGGTGGAGTCAGATAAAATCATAGATGCTGAATGCTGCGACACAAACAACTGCAACTCAGAAACTCTGCCTGGTAAGTGATAATAGAGGAATTATTAAAGAAAAAAATAACCCATTTGTCTATATGGAATCTTAAAGGGTACCCGTAGGTAATTCTACTTTTGAGCTCTTAAAAAATTACATGTTTTAGTACTGTCAAACAATTAACATTTTTGTCGTGATTTATTGCCTTTTTTTTTTTTTAAGTTAATTGAAATTAATTGATTTTTTTTTTTTTGCTGAAAAATTGTGTATTGTGTCCTGACATTATGAATGGAACATATAAGAAACTCTGTTCCAGCAATTGTATATAAAGCAAGGCAAATATATTTGTCTGCCATTTTTAAATCAATATTTCAGTGCAAAGAAATAACATTTGGTGATTTTATCTCCTTTAAATATCTGTCATTCTTACTGAAGGGTGATTCAAGAGTTCTGTTTTTAGTCATTTATAGACCACCAAAATATTCTGGAGAATTCATGGATGAGTTTGCTGAACTGCAGTTGTATGCACTGAATACAACTTTTTAATAATAACAAGTGACTTAAATATTCATGTAGACAATAACATGGACAATACTGCCAAAGAACTGTATGCTTTAATGGACACTTTTGGTCTTATACAACATGTGACTGGTCCGACACACACTCAAGGTCACACTTTGGATCTGGTTATCTCTAAAGGTGTTGATATCTCTGCTGTTGATGTATGAGACTTAGCTCTATCTGATCATTTCTGTGTCTTTTTTGACCTAGAGACTGTAACATCTGTTCCCCCTAGTTATGTGTGTTTAAAGAAAAGGTACATAAATGACAACACAAGTGCACAGTTTATGGAAGCCATAGCAATGACACCAACATTGAGTGCTGAGACAGTTGATGATCTTCTGGATGAGTTTAATACTAAAGTCTGTAATGTCATAGATGTGGTGGCTCCAATCAAAACTAAGAGAAAACCAAACACAGAAAACACCTTGGAGGAGGACTGAGATAATGCAGAATTTGAAATCTGACTGTAGAAGAGCTGAGCGTAAATGGAGATCAACAAAACTCCAAACTCATCTAGAACTGTACAAAATAAGTCTGCGAAAATTCAATGATGGCTTGCTCAAAGCAAGGCAGCAATACTTTTCTGAAATTATTGCCAAAAATGTCAACAACTCTCGCACGTTGTTTTCTGTAATTGAAAAGCTCACAACCCCCCAGATCAGATAGCCCCTGAATTACTGTCAGCTGGAAAATGTAATGAATTTGCTGTATATTTCAATGAAAAAATACAATCAATAAGGTCAAACATCAGAACAAACCAGCAAAATCACAAAAAGCTTGAACAGCTTCAACCACTGAGGGAGGAGTCAACTACAATGTTAGAGTTTATTACAGTGAACCCAAAAACAATAGAGGAAACTGTTCAGCAGCTGAATCCATCAACATGTTGCCTTGACACAAAACCCTCAAACTTCTTTAAAACTGTTGTAAAGTCAATTGTCACTGATGTGTGTCAGATAATTAACTGCTCATTCCAATCAGGCACCGTACCAAAATCCCTGAAAGTAGCTGCTGTGAAACCTCTGTTAAAAAGAGAACACTGGATGCTTCTATACTGGCTAACTATAGACCAATCAGAACCTTCCATTCATGGCCAAGATCATTGAGAAGGTGGTCTTCAACCAACTGAGTCAATTCTTAACATTCAACAAAATATTTGATAAATTTCAGTCAGGTTTTGGTTCTCATCACAGCACTGAAACTGCTCTTATCAAAGTGATCAATGACATAAGGTTGAACACTGATTCAGGAAAAGTATCTGTTCTCATTCTATTGGATCTAAGTCTGCATTTGACACTGTAGATCATACAATTTTGTTGCACAGATTGCAAACATGGGTTGGACTAAATGGAAAAGTAATGCAATGGTTTAAGTCTTACTTGGAGGAGCGAAGTTATTTTGTAAGCATTGGAAACTTCCTCAGGGCTCTGTTCTTGGACCTCTTCTGTTTAGCCTTTACATGCTTCCTTTAGGACAAATTTTACAGAACTGTAAGGTTGATTATCAGAGCTACGCAGATGACACACAACTACTGTATATCTATCACTGAACCCAGATGACTATGGTCCCATTGAGGTGTTGTGTGACTGCTTAGAAAAAGTAAACTGATGGATGAGTGAAAACCTCCTTCAACTAAACCATGACAAGATGGAGGTGATTGTCTTTGGTAACAAGGAAAAGAGGACTGCTGTCAGCAATTATCTGAGTCTCAATCTTTAAAAGCTAAAGACCAAGTCAAAAACCTTGGTGTTTTGATTGACTCAGATCTTACATTCAGCATCAGATCAAATCAAAAACATCTTCTACCAGCTAAAGAACATCTCCAGAGTGAAAGGTTTAATGACTCAGAAAGATCAGGAGAAACTGGTCCATGCTTTTATCTCCAGCAGACTGGACTATTGTAATGGTCTTCATCAAACATCTACAGCTGGTTCAGAACGCTGCAGCTCAGGTCTGAACCAGAACAAAGAGGTCAGAACACATTAGTCCAGTTTTAAAGTCTTTACACTGGCTCCCAGTCAGCCTCAGAGGAGACTGTAAAATTCTGCTGCTGGTTATAAATGTGTGAATGGGTTTGGTCCAGAATACATCAGTGAGATGTTAGTCAGGTATGAACCCAGCAGGTCTCTGAGATCTATGGACACAGGTCAGATAGTGGAGCCCAGAGCTCACAGTAACCATGGTGATGCTGTGTTTAGTTGTTATGCTGCAAAGAAGTGGAACAAACTGCAGCAGAGATGAAGTCAGTATCACATGTGAACATTTTTAAATCAAAGTTAAAGGAACTTTTGTATCTATTGCATATGATTGAGAGATTTATGGTCATGTTGTTGATGTCATGTGTTTGTTGATGATTTGAATTGATTTTAATGATGATTTTAAATGTTGTTATTGATTTTAAACAATTGAATGTTTTATCAAGTGAAGCACATTGAGTTGCCTTGAGTATGAAATGTGCTATACAAATACATTTGCCTTGCCTTGCCTATTGCCTAAGGCAATTCAATGTGCTTTACATGATCAAAAAGTGCAACAGAAAACATTCAACAGCTTAAAAAACAATAAGAACATTTAAAATCATCAGTAAAACATTAAATCAACAATAACATGTTTAATTATCTAAAAGAAAAGAGTGCCTTTTACTTGGATTTAAAATGTTCACATGTGATGCTGACTTCAGCTCTGCTGGCAGTTTGTTCCACTTCTTTGCAGCATAACAACTAAAAGCAGCATCACCATGGTTACTGTGAGCTCTGGGCTCCACTATCTGACCTGTGTCCATAGATCTGAGAGGGTCCATACTGGTTGTTGTTGTTGTTGTTTTGTACAGTGCAAAACAACAACAACGTTTTGGTATTTGTTTCTTCTTTAAATTATTATTTTCTTTAAGAGAAAGCATATACTGTATGTAAAAAAATTTTCTCCTTGGAAATCTGGACTTGAATGAAACCAAGTCATGTGGAGCCACCGTGCAAATATTATTCACATTATTCTACAAAGTCTTACCAACATGATCAAGCATTTTCTTTCAGTTTTTAACCACCTTTTAACCACAATTTGAACTTGAACCACCAAGTTCAAATTATGTTGAATTCAAAAAAAAAAAAATTATATATTGAACAGGCAGCTTTAGTTCAGTGTGATCAGAGCCTTGGACAATGACTGTAAATTTAACTCTGAATACTGTTCATCAGCTTCTCTGTGAATGTGGCTGTGATGGTGTAGTGGTTAAGGAAGCAGGCTTGTGATCACTGGTTCTAATCTAACCTGAACCATCACTGTGGGATGTTGAGCAAGTCCCTTAAACTTAAGTGCTTGTGTTGTACGTTGCTTTAGACATAAGTATCTGCTTAATGAAATTGTGATCTTGTATTGTAATATCTCATTTAAAAGAAGTACTTCTAACCTTTGTTGCCATTAATTGCGATTACATAGTTTGTGTTGTGGCGGTTTTGAATGAAATGAGACGGAGTCAAGCTGAAGAGTTAAAGGTCAAATGTGAACACAGGGTTTATTTGGTCAAAGGGTTTTAGAGGCTTAGAGATTCTAAGGTTTCTATGTGTGCGTCCAATGAATCTGTAGTTGTTCTGTACTGTCAAGGTTTTGTAGCTGCTGATAGTGCTAAGCATAACAATGACAGAGTCTCTGAGAAGAGACCTTGGCAAATGTTATTAGTACGATAGTATTCTGTAATCACATATCAATCCCTCCTTTGTTTAAAAAAAAATAAGGAAAAAATAAATTAAAAAAATAATAAATAAATATATATATATGAATTACAGAATCACCATAGAGACACCGAACACTTACCTTAAATTAAAATAAATAATATGAATTGTTTTTACAATTAAGTTAAATCCTAGTGAATCTTAAAACAAGCCATTGCTGGTCACATTTAAAAGTAAAATAAATTTACAAATTTTAAAAAAAAGTGCAAACATGGCCAATGACTAAAACCACTAAACTCAGAGGCTTCAGTGATCATCCTACAACATGAAAAAGGTGAAAGCCATTAGTTATTTTCATAATAGATCATTCATTTTAGTCAGTGTACTGTATTTACATTATTTATTGGCTACTTTTGCTTTGCTTGCTGCCATCTCAATGCTAATGCCATGGTGTAGAGTCTAGGGCTGCAACTAAACTAACAGTGTTACACCTAGCACAAGAAGCACCATTGATGGGTCATTTATTATTTACACCTACTAGTGCAGTGCCCATTGGAAGTATGCATTCATGTGGGAGCATAAGGGGGATATTTGCAGGTGCAATTATCCTGGTTTAATTCTATGGGACATGTGCATCAGAATCAGAATCAGAATTCCTTTATTGATCCCAGGGGGAAATTGCTTTTGTTACAGCCACAGAACACATCACAAATAAAGAATAAAAACATTAACAAAGACAAAGAAAAATAAACAATAAATAAGTGTATAATTAAGTAAAAACTGTTAAAAAAAAATAGGGGTCAGAAACACACACATTACAGTTGTAGAAAAAAGTAGGACAGATAATAATAATAATAATAATAATAATAATAATAATAATAATAATATACAAATATATACCAATTGATTCAGATATTTACAAAATAATACAAATATACAAATGTGATTCAGATATGTACAACAATCAAGCTGTGAAGTTACAAAGATAAATTATACAGTTTGATTGCCACAGGCAGGAATGATTTCCTGTGGCGTTCTGTGGAGCACCGTGGTTGGATCAGCCTGGTGCTGAAGGTGCTTCTGTAATTGACCAGCACATCATGGAGTGGGTGGGACACATTGACCAGGATGGATTTCACCTTGGACAGGCTCCTCCTCTCTGTCACCACTGTCAGAGAGTCCAGTTTAATCCCCACAACGTCAATGGCCCTGCGGATGAGTCTGTTGAGTCGGTTGGCGTCTGCGACCCTCAGTCTTCTCCCCCAGCAAACAACAGCGTAGAGGATCACACTCGCCACCACTGACTCATTAAACATCCTCAACATTTTTCTGCAGATGTTGAAGGACCTCAGCTTTGGTCCTTCCTGTAGAGGGAGTCAGTGTTCCTCCCCCAGTCCAGTTTATTGTCAATCACCACTCCCAGGTATTTGTACTCCTCCACAATATCCACACTGACCCCCTGGATTGAGACAGGGCTGAATGGCCTTTTGATTCTCCTCAGGTCCACAATCAGCTCCTTGGTCTTTTTTTAAATTGAGCTGTAGATGGTTCTGCTCACTCCTTGTGACAAAGCTGTCCACAGCAGCCCTGTACTCCACCTCATCCCCCTCCCTAATACATCCAACCACTGCAGAGTCATCGGAGAACTTCTGGAGATGACAGGTGTCAGTGCAGTAGCTGAAGTCCGTGGTGTAGGTGGTGAAGAGGAAGGGAGTACAGTCCCTTGAGGGGCCCCGGTGTTGCTGACCACTTTGTCAGACACACAGTGTCTCAGGCAAACATACTGTACATATATATATATATATATATATTTATCCTTTATTCTCTATCTACCCTTTGTTTATAGTTAAGTGCACGTGATAGGTGTGTGTGTGTGTGTGAGACTCTCTACCTTGGACTCTAATCTCCTCCGTTGGTTCTCTCACACACGCTCTGCTGAGAAATGTGCAGCTATCAACACAGCAGCCATTGCCGTCAATAACTTCGGGGTGAGGTCTGTCCGGTCTAAATAGCGAACGGTCAAACTAACATGAAAATAAACTTTTCGAAATGTCATCACCAAATAACGAACAGTAAAAAAGTATTTTTCCTCAAAAGAGAAAAGAGAAGTCCACAGGAGCTCATGCACGCACCGGAAGTGAGCTGTGCTGTGAAATGGCACTAGCGCCCCCTCACACCCTGAGGTCAAAAGCTGAATAGGTTTCATTTCGGGGCCGCCCAGAAGTGAAATAAAATTAAAATAAACATTTGGAAATGACCAAATTACTCCAAAATAACAGATACACACACTCGGGGTATTTGGAACTCGTCGACCAGGTCGAACTCGCACCGCGTCGGGGTGATATTTTCTCCACACACAGACACACAGACACACACACACACACACACACACACACACGCACACACACAGACCATTCCGTCATTATAGTATAGATATAGATGGGGCCTTGGGGTTGTTTTTGATCAGTCCATGTCTTTGGAGGGACATTGTCATCAATTGACTAAAAACTGTTTTTACCACCTGAGAAATATCTCTAAAGTGAGGCATCTTTTATCAAAATCAGATCTGGAACTGAATCATCTCGTATTGACTACTGTAATTCTGTTTTTACTTGTTTTAATAAGTCGACCCTAAACAGACTCCAGATCGTTCAGAACGCTGCTGCCAGACTTTTAACTGGTGCTTCTAGAACATCCCACATCACCACCATTCTTGCTACTCTGCACTAGCTTCCAGTTAAGTTTCACATAGAATATAAAATATTAGTTCTCACGTTCCGAGCATTACATGGTCAGGCCCCTAAATATATCTCAGACTTGTTGTGCCCCTACTCATCAGGGCGATGCCTTCGGTCTTCAGGTCAGGGTCTCCTAAAGACCCCAAAAACTACATTTAAAAACCAGAGGAGACCTGGTGTTCCAGGCTGTAGCTCCCAGACTCTGGAATAACCTGCACCAGTCTCTCAGGGAGCTCAACTGTGTGGTCACTTTTAAAAAACTGCTGAAGACTACACTTTACAGTAAAGCTTTTAGTTACTGGATTTTAATTTTTATTTATCCTTTAATGTTGCTGTTCTTATGATATTTATGCACTCTTGTTTTATTATTCTATTGTGTTGCACTTGTACTTTTACCACAACTCTGTACAGCACTTTGTGATTATATCTGTAAAAAGCACTTTATAAATAAACTACTTACTTACTTACTTCTCCTAAGCTGCAAACAGACGCTTTTGTTACTGTATGTAAACAAGGCACCACAGGAGAGGGAGCCACTTTTTTTTTAGTTCTTGCTGAGATTTATTGATGAGAAGTGTGTGACATGAGAAATATACAAAAGAACAACTGAGAATTTGTTTTTTGTTTGCTTTTATCACAGAGAAATATATATATAGCTAGAGCTCCTCTGCTTCCTACTCCTGTATTTTCTCTATTTACCTTTATTGTTGATAGTTTTTTTTATTTTATTTACTTTTTGAGTTTTTGAAATGTGCTTATGAATAAAATGTATTGTTATTATTGATAGTAAAGCAAGATTTCCGAGTGTGAAAAGCACAGTATGAGTTCTCACTTTGAAAAGGTAAATTTACGAGGTACACCATTCTCTAACCAGGTCGATGATTATTTTTATTAAGATATTGTTTTACAAATTTGAAGGAAGTGCACAAGATGGACAGGCTGATTAGTGAAACAGCACTGTTTAGCTGATTGATCACTGTTGAAAAGCCAGGAAAAACCTGATTTTTTAGCTTGTGTGCAGCATTAGCTTTAGCATCTAACTCAGCATTTCTACCTTGGAGATCGATACCACGTTTCCGTACTTTTTTTTCAAAAGAATCAACGCTCCAATGGGGGAACATGATCTAAATCTCTGTCAGACTCAATGTTTACAGTCAGCTATGGTGACTTTATCCCTCTTGACCTTTGACCTAATGCGGAAGTACTGAACCATAGCGAGAGTGTGAAAGGGCTTGTGAAAAAGTCCTTTCCGTCCCCCATGTTTGCAACACTGTGTGAGTCAGTCTCTCATCTCCCCCTCCCCTGGTGGTCACATTTACAAATGAAAGGATGCTGACTGTCGGTGTCAGTTTGTGCTGAGGGTCTTTTCAGCCATTGCCAGGACCTGAGAGGGTGTCTGGAAAATCCCGGGACTGCTCGTGCTAGGTGAGGGGGTGGGGATGGGGAAGAGAATAGGGAAGAGAGACTCAAGGTAGAAAATGGAAAGGGTGTGGAAGAGTTGATTATTTTAAAGTGAGAATGAGATGTGAAGTTGTAGTTTGCATATTGGGTTCTATTCTTCCGTCTGGACTTAAGCACTTTTTTGCACGCCTGCAGTTATGCACTTCTCTCCAACGTGTATTCTCCGGTCCAGGCTGCTGACACGCCTACCGCGCGTAAGCAGCCAAAAAGCACATATGTGTGAATGAAGGCGGGCTAAAGGAAAGGAGGCGGTGATGTTATTTTTTGGGCTGTCTAGAAATCACGGAACATGGAGTTTTCCCAACGCTTGTAAATGTCATTGAAATCCGTGAAAATCATAAATCAATTGAAGTTATGTTACGAGGAAGGCTGCTACTCTTTGTTTCAAAAACTTGTACATTTGCAGTTCACATACTTTTTCCATTAGTGTAATAAAGGATAATGAATGGTAATGTATCTCTTTTTCTAACAACAAATAATATGTATTTTAATACAGTGCGTGAACACAGTGAATACAACAGATATTTTGTGAATAAAACATGCATCAAAATACATTAAGAATCGAATCGAAGCTCCTTGAATTGTAATCGAATCGAATCGTGAGGTGCCTAAAGATTCCCACCCCTCGTTTTAAGATTGATTTTTCAGAGTAAACGCTATTTTCACAGTCAACACGGTCTTGTTTAATCTCTTTCTAATTAATCTATTAATGTATTTTTATGCTGACGTCATTATTGCTCCTAATTATTATTTTTCCATCTGCCTTATTTTCAAACAAAAACAACAACACAGAGACCACAGTGACCAATAAACATTTTCCTTTAATTATTCATGTATTTTTTCTTATTAGTTTAGCATCATTGACCAGACTCTAGTGTGTCTCAGGTAATATGGGAGAAAATATTTTGTGTAAGAAGGCTGCAGCACTTTGTTACACGGTTCAGAACCGGTTCCTACAAGTCCCCAGAGCAGAGCTACTGAGCGACCTGCTACACCCCATTACAGCAGATAAAACGCCCTGAAAAACAGTAGCTCAGATTAACTGAGACTGAGTACCACACTGAGAATGTTTCTGTTCCCTAGCTAGCTACTACACAGTCACCGGCCTTCGTGCTGGTGCTATGGTTATCACAATAACTCCATGTAATAGTTCTTACACTCCCACAGCAGGAAACACAACCTTTGCATGTTATATACGGACCAAAAGTGATAGGCAGTGGAAACCCATCCCAAAACTGGACATCTCACTCTGTAATCAGTACCTCAGCCTCACACATCTGGACCCAGCTGGACAAAAACACCCTGTAACACCCTCAGACTCATCTGAGATCCAATACCACATTGGGGCTGATTCTGCCACAGATGTTTAACTCCCTACTCAGTCCCAAAGGCTCTGAGTAGGGAGGCTACTCCCGCTACACTTCCTTGTCCAGGCGGGCGCTCCATTGCACCAGTCTTCTACCTGTATCACACAGGCTCCTCCCCCATATTCTGGCATCACTGCCCAGCACTACTCCATACATGCCAGAAAGAGAGCCAACACGCATCCAGTTCAACTAGTTTAACGCCAACGTGTCCAACGTAAAGCCATAGTTTGATCCACTACAGAGTAAATAAGAAGTGTAACATTGATGATGATGATGATTTTAATTGTGACTCAGACAAAAAAATGAGGCTGATCTTCACACTGTAATACATTGTACTATTATATATAAATATATGGGAGCTCCCCATGGATTGTATTTTAATTTAAAGTTGCTAATAAAAGTACTACAAATGTGTTTATTAAATGTGCAGAGATTTTGATTTAGTAATACCTTAAACATATTTGATGTTATATACATGACTAAGACAGGTATCCTTTGATAAGTGGTCTACCTGCAAGTTGCATTATAATAACAATGTTCTTCTTTGTGTTTTAGCTCCTGCTCAACAGGCAGGAAACGGCCTTGACTGTTTCTTCTGTATCTCTGGAACCGACATTTGTGTGTTTACTGTCCCTTGTGAAGGAGCACAGGACCGCTGCTTTGATGGATTAGGTATGTTTCTACACGAGAGTGAAACAGATTAAATGTCTTACAGACCTTGCTTCTCTAATGTATTAGAGAATTACTTAAAAATGTAAAAGTTTGTAAAAAGAAGATATCATGAACTATATACGGAGAATATGTTACTATGTGATGCAGACAGCTGTTACATGTTTGGATTTTCTTCCAGTTCCTATACTCCACATATGATTGTGGAAAAGAGAAAAAAAAATATTTTCTCTTTTACAGTCTCAGCTGATAATGGAGTTCTACCTGTTGCTGGCTGCACATCAACAGATGTATGTGATATTGCTCCTGCTCACGGTGTACTGCCATTTATGGAAGGAGTGGGAAATCTAACCAGTGGACCAACCTGTTGTGGAACAGACCGCTGTAACAATGTTTAGGCAGCAACAACTGGACCAACTAAAACTCCCTAACACCAATAAAAAAAAAAAAAAATAATAATAATAATAATAATAATAATAATAATAATAATAAATAACAAAGAAAAGGCAGCTCAAAGTGATTTACATAGTTAAAAAAAAGGAACAACCCCCCAAAAAGACAATCAAACATACACAAAACGGCACACAGGATCAAAATAAAGACACAATGATGACAATGGAACGTGCATGGCTACATAGGTTCTAATAAGAAGACACCATCACAGGAGCCATTTGGACCAGGAGATCCAGAGGCTAAATAAAATTCAATGCATTATTATTATTATTATTATTATTATTATTATTATTATTATTAATAATAATGTTTAACCATAATCCAAGTCTTGAGATCAAAACAATAATCTTAATCTGTGGGGCATCACGTTCTTCCTATAGAATGCGATGAAACATTACCTTTATTGTTAACTATCTTTGCTTTGACTTTTAATGATCTGTTACATGTTAAATTGATAATTAATAAAGCAATAACATATTTTGAAATCAAGAGAGTATGTTTAAGGAAGTTTGTCAAATTTGATTTTGAATGTACATTATGCTGGAGATAATTTTTCCGGGTAATTAACTTGTATTACTCTTGACTGCCTGCATATTACAATAACAGTCAGAAGTTTTAAAATAATCATGCTTCACTCAGTGAAAAAGCTGTGAAACTAAGGGTCAACAAAAACAGGGTGAATGTGTTAATCTGTGTATTTTACTTTTTATCTGAGAAAATTAAAGGAATGTTTACTTAAACTGTTGTTTTGTCTCTGGACTTTTCCCCCTGTTGCTCATCTGGAATATATCATACGTACACCAACAAACTATAGAAGAACACTTATTTTATTTTTTTAATGGTCACATACTTTCTCTACAAGACTAGGCTTCCACAAATGAAATTGAGCAGCTTATAATATACATATATATATTTTCAGATAAGTCAGTCGGCAAGTGTGTCCATCATTAGCATCACGTAAAGCGCTTCATCTACAGCGCATAGAGTTAACCAGATTGTCAATAGTGGCCTGTGGAATGTTGTCCCATTCATTGCGCAGTGCAACTCTTACCTGGCGCTCTTTTCCTGGAATTGCAACATGTTGTAAATGAAGTATTCTGACTCTGTATCTGTCTGACTCATTGATAGTCAAATATATTGAATGAGTAATCTCACAGTGAGCAGCCAATAGGAAGTGGGTCACTTGGATTGAGCAAAAACAAATCATTCGGTACACCAATAAAAGAGTGAGCATATTTCACAATAGATCAATTTAACTCAGTATCTTTGGATTGTATGTTCATATTTTTCTTCAGTATATAAGGGCTGGGATTTGAACGAGTTGATTGCATTTAATTAATTAGAGACAATGCACTAAAGAAAAAGTGATCACTAATAAGCAACGTTTGGGACTTTAAAAAAAACAAACCAGGCAAGATAATGTTTCCACCTCCACGGCAACTATGACACTACCGTACGCACAAAATCATGAGAGACAGCGCTGTGAAATTGATAAATTTTTGTGAAATAATAAAACATTGCACATTTCACAATACAGATCATTAACTCACTCAGTGCCATTGACGAGATAACTTGTCATTTGCGTTTTTTCTCGGGGATTACTAGAAAACACCCTGGCGGAGGTTCCTCATCGATATCTAAGCTGTGGGGTGTTGTAGTGACCAACTGTGCCCTGAAGATGGCAGCAGTACACCTTTTGATGAGAGATTAGCCACTGATGCTACCCAGCAAAGCAGGAAGAAGCAGGAAAAAGGGAGATTATGGTGCTACAGAGTGATATTGTGACGTATCCAGCAGCTCACAGCACCACATACTAACACAGAACATGTGTGGACCTGAGTGGATTATTGATAATGTTGTGATAGTAAGATAAAACCATCAACTAACAGGGCCAAACAGGTCATCTCTGCGTGTCGGAGGAGGGGAGAGGTGGAGGGGGGCTACAAAATACCCCCAGCCTGTGAGCCAGATAGCAAAATAATAGGTGACATGTAGGAGGTAGCAGCGCACCTTTTGGATGAGAGATTATCCATGCTGAGCAGAACTCAGAAGGAGAGAGAAGGAAAGGCGTTTACGGGACAGAAAATGGCACTACATACAGAGTTGAAATTCCCAGCAGCGCACACTCGACTAGAGCATGTGTGGAACTCATGGATAATGTGGCGATGGTGAGATAAAACAATGAAAAAAAAACGGGGAAAGCAGTGAAACTCTGCATGTCGGGGAGGAAGAGGAAGTTACGTGTGTGCTCTTTTCATTAAAAGTAGAGGCTTCAATCTTTCAGAATCTGGTGTCAGATTTCAGATAGTCATAGTAGAAAATATTCTGTGGGTCTTTAAAATCAGTCAAAATGCTCAAAAACGGCTGGTACTGAGTGGGTACTGAATGAGTTAATGAATGATATATTTGCAAAAACAAAGGAGGAAAAAATTATACTGAGTGAGTGACCTGCGCGCGCCTCTAAACAACAGTTTTATATTAATCTATTCATCAAGCAGCAAAGGTCTGTGTGTGTGTGTGTGTGTGTGTGTGTGTGTGTGTGTGTGTGTGTGTGTGTGTGTGTGTGTGTGTGTGTGTGTGTGTGTGTGTGTGTGTGTCAGAATCTGAATGTTTTATTGCCATTGTTGATGAACAGAATTCACAACTAGGATTTTGCTTTGGCTTTTCCACTGTCTTCTGGTCATTTAGCTCCAGGTTGTTGCCACTGCATCAGGACACCAGCCGGTCTACCTCTCTCTTGTAGGCAGACTCATCGTTGTTAGAGATGAGTCCAATGAGGGTGGTGTCGTCCGCAAACTTGATGAGCTTAACGGAGTCATGGCTGGGGTGCAGTGGTTGATATACAGGGAGAAGAGCATGGGGGAAAGAACCCAGCCCTGCGGAGCTCCGGTGTTTATAATTCGAGTGTTCACGACATTCTTCCATAGCCGCACGCACTGTCTCTGGTCTGTCAGGAAGTCAGCGATCCACCTGCAGGTGAAGCCAGGCACATTGAGCTGGGAGAGCTTGTCCTGGAGCAGGGATGGGAGGATGGTGTTGAAAGCAGAGCTTAAGTCCACGAACAGGATCTTGGCGTAGTTTCCAGGGGAGTTCAGATGCTGAGGAATGGAGTGGAGGGCCAGGTTGATGGTGTCATCCACAGACTTGTTGGCTCTGTAGGTGAACTGCAGGTGGTCCAGATGCATGGAGGTGAGTGACTTGATGTGGGAGAGAACCAGGTGCTCAAATGACTTCATGACTACAGATGTGAGAGCCACAGGTCTGTAGTCATTAAGTCCAGTGATCCAGGTCTTTTTTGGGACAGTGACGATGGTGGAGGATTTTAAACAGGGTGGGACATGGCATGACTCCAGTGAGATGTTAAACATGTCTGTGAAGACTGGAGCCAGCTCAATAGCACAGTGTCTCAGGGTTGCCAGTGAGACACCATCCAGACCACTGGCCTTTTTCATGTTAAGTCTTTTGAACAGCCTGCAGACAGATTGTTCACAGTTAGAGTGGGGCACGGTGGAATGTCCTTTGAGCTGTGGGGGGGTGGGTCCTTTGGGTGCGGGGTGGGGGGAGGTGTGTTGACTGTATCGAAACGGCTGAAGAAGGTGTTTAAATCTTCAGCCAGACGGCGGTCGTCAGCAGTGTTGGGGGTTTTGGGCTTGTAGCCTGTGATTTGCCTAAGACTCCAGACGGCAGCAGAGCTATTGGCAGAAAACTGCTCTTGGAGACGTTCTTTGTGCATGGATTTAGCCCCAGCCATTTCCTTCCTAAATCCATACTTTGCTTTTTTGTAACTGTCGCTGTCTCCTTTTTTGAATGTAAACTCCATGTGTTGTCTTAGCAAGACACCAAGGTTTATCATTGTTATAATATGCCCTGGTGCATGTTGGAATAATACTGTCCTCACAAAACTTCACAGTGTCCGTACACTCATCCAGGTTATCTGAGGCAGCTTTGAACATGTCCCAATCTGTGGTTTCCATACACATGCGTAGCTCCTCCACAGCCTCATTAGTCCACTTTTTTGAAAGTCGTCACCACAGGTTTTCAGAGTTTAAGTCTTTGTTTGTACGCAGGAATCAGGTGAACCATGGCATGATCTGAGAAGCTGAGAGCTGCACGGGCTACAGCGTGGTATGCTCCATTCACCGTAGTGTAATAGTGATCCAGCGTATTCTCCTCTCCGGTCGGGCATTTAATGAACTGTCGATATTTGGGTAGTTCCTGGCTCAGGTTTGCCTTGTTGAAATCCTCGAGGATGACAACTACAGAGTCCGGGTGAGTCCGCTCTACACACATAACCTGGTCTGCGAGAGCACGCTGAGCCTCGCGCTTGTCCACAGATGGTGGGATGTAAACAGCAGCCAGAATGAATTAAGTGAACTCACGTGGGGAATACAATGGTTTGCAGTGAATGTAAAGATATTCCAGAATAGGAGAACAGTGCTAGTGGATCACTGTCACATCAGTACACCAGCCGTTGTTGATGTAAAAGCAGACACCTCCGCCTTTACGCTTGCCTCTGGAGAGTTCTCATTGTCTGTCTGCACGCAGCAGCCTGAAGCCCTTTAGGTCCACTGCGGCATTGTTGAGCCATGTCTCAGTGAAGCAGAGGGCACAGGATGAGGAAAAGTATCTGTTCCTTGTCATCAGCAGCGTGAGCTCGTCCATCTTATTGCTGAGTGAGCGGACGTTGGGGAAGAAAATGCCGGATAGTGCGGTGCGGAATCCCCTTTTTCTTAAGTGCACAAGCACTCCTCCACGTTTTCCTCTTATGCGGCTTCTCACTTTTCTGACTAAAACATGAGCCAAATCTACCGCAGACGCTAAAAAACAGGTAGAAGATCCGTGGGGGTGGTTGATCTAATGTTTAGGAGCTCTTCGCAAGTGTAAGAGACCCCAGACAGACTTTTAAAGCACAAAAACAGAGCGCACCAGTAAGCCAGTGCAACCATCCATGGCGCCATCTAGTGTTGTGGAGTAAATATCTCCCCAACACGGTATGAGTTTAACCTGAAACTTAGTCAACGGCTTCCAAATACCCCAAGGTTTTCTGGTTCCGGGTTCATGGCGTCACTGTGTTGCAGTTTGTTTGGGTTTAAAAAAGAAAAGAAGGTTAATATTAAAAACGTTTTTGTACTGATAGAAGTTATTTAAGATAATATTTCATGGTAATTTAAAATTATTCAAGTGATTCCAAACTTCCTTTAAATCGCGGGTCACGGACTTCACTTCCTTTTCCGTCTCCATGACTGTGGGGCGGGGGACCGTATCACAAACTATCTGCTTCTTCAGACAGAGGAATGTAACTTTTTTCTGAGCAAGGGTGAATGTTTCTAGAATCACACTAAAATGGCAACAAAAAACAAATATACAAAAATGCACAAAAACCCAACAAAAAATACAAAAATACACATAATGACTCCAAAAAATATACATTACAGAAAAATACACCAAACCTCTTTGTACATCCAACCTTCAAACACATACTCATTTGGCCATAATTGAGTACTCTACTTAAGCTCCTCCCACGATATGAAGACGTACTTCCGACGGGCACTGTACTAGTAATAATTGTAATTAAAATCACATGATCATTAGGCAAAATTACTGATTAATTGGCTGCAACACCTGTAGCTGTTATAAAAAGGAGCACACTCAATGCTTAAAGACGCACAGTGGCTTATCAGGCACTGCTGGAGAACAAAGTGCACGGGAAACTCTGGAGGAAAAGGATCTACGAGACCAGCAAGATTTACAGACAGGACCAGGACCCCCCCTCTCCGGTGGCCCGCCATGTGGACGGGCCGGGGCTCATACCAGACAGGCCTCCTACATGCACTTCACTTCACTCACTGATGATGGCTGGGCTGCCGTGTAGAGTACAAATACATCAGGATGGTGCGGTCGGGCGTGGCGGTGGGTCTCTGGGGGAAGTGGGGGGTTGTTGCTGGGGGCTCTCTTTGCGGGGTCTCTCCGGGCGTTGCCGGCCTAGCGGGGAGTGGGGGTGTCTCTTCCTTTTGGGTGTGGCTTGGTGCTTGTCTCGTCTTGAGGGCGCTCCCCGCGGTGTGCGGGTCTGGGGCGGCCTGTGATGCCGGTGTGGGGGGTGGGTGCGCTGGGGGGGTGCTGGCGTCTGTGCCGATATTGGGGCGGGGTTGCTTGGTGCTCTGGGATGATGCTGTTCCGGTGGTTGAGGTCGGTATTGGCCGCTTGGTAGGTCTATCCTGCTATCTGCGGACTGGTGGGAGCTGCTATTCCACACCGGATGTGTGCCGTTGAGGTGCCTCCTTCTCGCGGTGGCGGCCGCTGCCGGTCACTCGCGCGCCAGTGGGGGGGAATTGCCCCGTGGCGTTCGCTGTCCGGTGGGGGGCGGGGCCTGGGCTGCTGTCCTTGCGCCGGCTGGGGCTGTGCGGTCTTCCTGGGCTATGGCCGGTTCCTGGGGTGCGGGGGCTTGCCCTTGGGGGTTCCCTGTCCTGCGGGGGTGCTCTTGGGGTCTGGCGGGCCTGGCCGGCTGACTCATCGCTCGGGTGGCATCGAGAAAAGGCGATCTGGCACGGTCTGAGGGGCTCGGCCGGTGCGCTTGGAGGCTGGCGTGGCGACTTGCAGCATCCCCTTAGTGCTCTAAGTGGCTATGGGTGCCGCTTCTGCTCTGGGTCCTTCTGGCCTGGGGTCCCTGGAGGCCACCCCCGACCACCGGGTGCTATCTGTTCCTGTTTTTTTCTTATAAGAAGAGTATGATATAATCTTACCTCTGATGACAGCCTTGCCAGTTTTCCAGAGTAAGGATGGTGACACATCCGGGGAGTCGTTTGTTAGCAGAAAGTCCTCTCATTCTTTTCTTATAATTTTTCCAAATGTACTGTCATTAAGAAATGAAGTATTAAAGCGCCATAAAGAGGATAATTTCTGATTAGAGTCACACTGCAGGGTGAGGGATATCGGGGTGTGATTGCCAATGATTATAGGATGTATTTTAGAGGAAATCTCATGTGTGATGGAATTGTTTGAAAAAAAGAAGTTAATTCCGGAGAAGGATTTATGCATATGGGAGAAGAAGGTGTATTCTTTTTTAGTTGGGTTGTTCAGTCTCCATACGTCTCCTATTCCAAGATCATCCATGTAATTCATTAATACTTTAGCAGATCGGGATGGTTTTGTATTTGGGCACTTACTGGATCTGTCTAATGATGTGTTGAGTGTCAGATTGAAGTCACCTTCGATGATTTAGGATGAGTCTGCAGAAAGGTCTAATTTATCTACCCTCTGGGTCTATGGCGGAGTTGATTATGTTAAAGAGTAGCCTTTTGTTGAAAAGAACCAAACCTCAAGTTTTCCTGGAATTGAAACACAAATTATATATCTTGTTAAAATTTGAGTCAATCAGAGATTTATCTTCTGATTTAAGTAAGTGAGTTTCTTGAAAGAAGACAGTGTCTGCATTTATTCTTGATACATAATCAAATATCTTGATCTTTTTAGCCTGTGAGCAAATGCCACGCACAATCCAGGATGTTACTGAAAACTAAGACATGGAAAGTAATGGTGTTTAACCCTGAGTCTGTGAGCATTGGTGCACAGCAGTGTCGTGGAAAGCTTGGCTGCAACATAAGCTCTGTTCAACACCAGGCTCTTCAAAATCCAATTGCTGGCATTAAATTAAATAAATTAAAGGACAGGTATCTTGTGTGTGTAAGAGAGCCTCAACCTCAACATTATTATCAGAACATAATGAACTTTCTGGTAAAAAAAAAAAAAAAAAGAAGAAGTAACTGAAATAAATTACCATTCATGTCTAAATCAATTGTCTAACTTAAAAAGATGAGAACTGTATATATTTCTATTTCTAATAAATGTATATGTAAACATGACTTTCAGGACCACTTTTTTCTATAGTGAAATTACATCCTACAATCACACTTTTGACCTGTGTTACAGTACAATTTAAATTGACTTTGTTGGCGTACATCAATGTAATATTGTTCATAAATGTACTTTCAATCATGAACAGAACCAGCTTCCAGCAGTAGATGGTGTCCTCCTCTGCCTCACCGCGGTTAATTCCTCTGTTGCTGTAACTGTAAGTGAAGATGGCCTTGAATGCTGCCTTTGACAAAGGCTCCTGCATGTTGGTGAACAATGGTTGGAAAGCAATCCAGTTCCTCTTTACCAGGTCCCACAGCTTCCCAAAAGCGTTCATTTCGTCTATGAACTGGTGTACCATTCTGTCCGTTCTATGAACCAACAGAGATGAATATAACCATTCCAGGAATTCATTGAAATGACAGATATTTTGTTCAATTTGCTTATTTTTGGGTAAGGGAATAAAAACTGTATCAAAAATGAAAATGTCTCAAATTGCTATTCAAGTATGAAATTGCTGTTTCCTAATCCATGAACCCTTTGGTCTTTGGTTATTTCGTTTCAAAACCAAATTAAAAATAGAAAAAACAGATTGTTTTTGTTTTTATTATTATTATATATTTTTTATTAATTTAAAACCAGAAACAGCAAAATGGAAAAACCAAATACAAAAAAACCCATAAAAACACAGTGTATTTCTGATTGGTTTTAAAATCAATATAATCAAAATAACAATAACAACATATTATATTATTTTGTTTGTTTGTTTGTCTTTTTTTTTAAAAAAAAAAAAAAAGCCGTAAAACAATCTGTGACTGCAGGTGATATTTTTGCAGAGGTATGTCTTTTAAATTAATGCATTCCTCCAGATGCGTTCCCAGTCTCTGGGAAACTCAGAAATGTCATTAATTTGTAAAATATCTCCAGACAGCCCCGACACCATGTGAAAACAAGTAAGTAAGTAAGTAAGTAAGTATTTATTTATAAAGCGCTTTTCGCAGATAAAATCACAAAGTGCTTTTAAAACAAAAGAGGATGTGTCTGAGTAAAACGTGAAAAAAAAAAAAAAAGAAATGAAAATGCAGTGTTATAGTTTGGTCACATGGGGGAGCTTGTTTGCCATATCTGCATTGGGATGAAATATTAATTGGTAGTATTTCTTTCTGTCCTGGTCATTATATATATATATATATATATATGTGTGTGTGTTTTTATCTGAGAAAGATGTAATGCTCCACCACTAGATTTTGGGTATGTCTTCAACTTTGGCTGTGAATATAAATGGTAAATGGTAAATGGACTTGATTTATATAGCGCTTTATCACCACTGAAACAGTCCCAAAGCTTTACATATCAGCTCATTCACCCAATCATTCACACACCAGTGGGACAGGACTGCCATGCAAGGCGCTAGTCGACCACTGGGAGCAACTTAGGGTTCAGTGTCTTGCCCAAGGACACTTAGACACATTGTCAGGTACTGGGATCCAACCCCCAACCTCTCGATCAGAAGACGACCACCTGAGCCACGGTCGCCCTCAATGAGACACCACACTCATTTATCCAGTCCCCCAAGTCTTGCTGGAGTGCTGTCAGGTCCCCTGAAGTTTTGCATTGTAGGATCTAAAAAGATAAATCTGAGTGAGAAAAATTTAGCATGAGTCCCAAATGAAACAATAATTTGTCCTGAGATTTAATAGTTATATTATAAGTATATCTTATCTTTATAGAGCAATGTTCTTGACTTCAGTTAAAAAGTTTTTAACAAGAATTGAACAAATGTGTATATTGTCTGCAATTTGAACACAGTTTGTTAAAATAAAAATATTTAAATAGAAAATAACATAATAAATATTAAGCACCCTTTGGACTTTGCTTTGGGTCAGGCTGTAACTGCCAGTCAAACTGCTCAAGTTGTGGCTCCTGGCCACACATCAGCTGGAGGAGGCTGGGATCCAGGGCTTTGATACATGGACCTCCATGTGCAATCAACCAAGCAATAAGATTCCCAGCTTTGAAGTACTTATTTTGGTCTAAAGCTGCTTGGTCATAACTTAGAAAGACCTGGCCAGTCTTTCCTTTGAAAGAGCCTAGAGAGGTCTGAACATTGATCATCAAGAGTCTAGAAAAGAGCAACAGCAAGGACAAATCAAATTATCTATATGACAATGCAATTAGTTGAAAACATACATGAAAATATTTACAAAATATTGGGGGTGCACAAATCTGAAAAACTCTAGCTGTGGTCCCCCCATATCATCTGCATCTTCTCCTACAAACTCAATCTGTGGTGAATCGGTCCAACAGAAAGTGACTCTGGAGATTGCTTTAATGGCACTCTCCAGAAGCTTTTTCCTCCTGATCCAGACAGTGGAAATGAAGCCCACAGAAACGTGATCCTCTCTAAAAGCATTCAAAATTATGGCAAGATCCACTTCCTCCTGAAGTATAATGGTAAAATGGTAAATGGACATGATTTATATAGAGCTTTATCACCACACTGAAACAGTCTCAAAGCGCCTTACATATCAGCTCATTCACCCAATCACTCTCACATTCACACACCAGTGGGACAGGACTGACATGCAAGGCGCTAGTCGACCACTGGGAGCAACTTAGGGTTCAGTGTCTTGCCCAAGGACACTTCGACACATAGTCAGGTACTGGGATCAAAGCCCCAGCCTCTTGATCAGAAGACGACCCTCTACCACCTGAGCCACGGTCACCCACAATATAATAATAAAGTATACAATAAAAATGACTCGCAAAGATGTTGGTCACTAAATAGGACTGATAAGCTGAGTATATTTTGAAAAGCAGCAAAAAAACTATTTTTTTTATTGTAGTAGAAGAAATGGCTAGTTATTAAAAATGATTGAAAATAATATTTATAATTTTTCTTTAGAGAAAAAATAAAACTTACTGATGTAGGCATTTCGCTTTCAACAGGTATGACAATAATATTGTCCTCTTCCCCTTCCTGTGAATCATCAATGACAAAGTCATTGATAAAAGTGTTAAAATAACAGACAGATTTCTTTTAGTCAATAGAGCTTCTAAAGGCATTTTAAAACATCATTTCAAACTCTTCTGAACCCAAACATTTCTGATACAGTGATGGGGATAATATGGTGCATTCAGATATAGATTCAGCCCCTGTGCAGGATCCAAACTTGCCTCCTATTTATAGAAAAGATTTACAATTCATTTTTTTTTTAACATTATAATGAAAAATTTCAATCACTATGAATGATTATCTTCTTAGCCTAATGTTTACTTCAGACTTAATCAGAATTAGATACAAAACTTGCACTTTTTTTGCAATAACTTACAAGTGATGGGTTCCTTGGGGAGCTTCCATCAATGTCAAAAGTTGAAGAAAGTGACATGGCATTAAGGGGGGACTCTGCTCTTACATGAGGGGTTTGTAACCAGGGGGACAGAAGGGGAAGCTGGAGGTCTGAGGGCCAGTGATGCAGGGGATTGTGATAAGCATACATCAAGTGACTTCAGGAGCTGTGGTTGAGGCTGCAGGTCTGATGGTTGTCGATGAAGCAGCTGATATGGCCATCGGTTGTGTGGCTGCTGTAGAAGCTAGAGACTGTGAAGCTGTCTCAGGTCCAGCTGGTGGAGATGTTTCTGGTGGGCTATGAGCACTTCGGTTCAGGGATCTTAATGGAAAATTAGAAAATTAATGTTTGATCACTATCATCAGCGTGCTAAAATCCAAAAGGAGTGTTGGTCTAATACCACATAAAAAACAAAAAAAATCCACCTGTAACGGCAGTGTGATAGTGGACTGGGGAATAACATTCCCCAGCGAACCTAAGCACCCCCAGCCAGGCACCGCAATCCCACACCAATGCCGTCCCCACATACACCCACCCAGCACAACTCCAGGCCCCAAAGCTCACTGCTGGAAGATCAAGCATAGTCAGGTCTCCTATCAGACAGATTTGGAGATAGAGGAATCCTGTAGTCCAAAATGGAGGACAGTTTTTCCATGATTAGAAACCAAAACTGTTGAACTGGGGAACAAAGCCATACAGCATGTAAATATGAATCAGCTGTTCCCTGGGTGCACTGAGAGCAGATGTCTGCTGGGAAGAAGCCCATTTTATACATTTTCTGTTGGGTAATGTGGGATCTGTGAAGGACTTTGTATTGAATTAGCTGAAGATTTGTGTTTTTTGTCATCCTAAAAGTATTACAACAAATTTCTGTCCAGAAATCGGTGTTCGTGGTGATTGAAAGTTCAGCTTCCCATTTAGCGATTAGTAAGTGATTAGAGTTAGTGTTCGAGAGTGCTCTGTATATTTTTGAGAGTTTTTTTGATTTTGTAGAGATTTTTTTCATATATATGGCCAGTTCTGGGGGTTGCAAGGTGATTAGATCTATTGGCGTCTTTTTCTTGATTGTCTCTGTTACTTGTAAGTACTGAAGAAAATTACTTTTGTTTATATTGAATGTTTGGGTTAAATTGTTATATGTCCTGAACTTATCATTTTCAAAGAGGTCTTGGAGATGAATAATTCCACTCTCTTCCCATGTTTTTAGATAGAGCGGTGTTTTTTTATTTCTAAAGTCGGGGTTGTGCCAGATTGGAGACAGCATGCTAGTTTTTAATTGAACATTAGTAATGTCCAGGGCTTTCCACCACGCAGTCATGGTGGAGGCAATCAGTGGGTTTTTAAGCAGTTATGACGTTTAAGGGTCGCAGTGATAAAAGGTAGACTAGAGAGTTTAATATGTATACAGTCTAGCTGTTATATTTCTAGCCAGGTGTTGTGGTATTCTTTTGGTTTTAGCCATTCTCTTAAATTATTATTCTCTTAAATATAATATTTGGTTTGCTAAGTAATAATGCATGAAATTAGGGGCTTCTAAACCACCCTCGCTTTTATTTTTTTGAATGGTTGAAAGACTTATTTTGGGTTTTTTATTCCTAGCATAGAATTTTGTAATTGCATAATGTTATCCATTGCATTGGTGGTTTCAGTGGGATCATAGAAAACAGATAGTTTATTTTAGGTAAGATTTTCATTTTAACTGAGGCTATTCTGCCAAGGAGTGAGATGGGGAGATTGTTTCATCTCCGCAGATCTTCTGTGACTTTATCCAACAGCATATCCAGGTTCAGTTTAATTAATTCACCAAGTTTGGTGATATATTAAAGCCGCGATATTTAATTGTATTTGTGGTGGAGGAGTATCGTGGGTTTTGGCTTATCTTTCAAATAGTGCTACCTTAACTACACCATGAGTGGAGAATTATGCTTTCAATAATAACTCAAAAATCACCTGTTTTTTTCTTCTTTGTTTGTTTTTTTTTAATTTTTTTAAAAATTTTAATTCAATTCTATTTCATTTTTCTTATTCAAGCCAGGGGGTGATGTTAGAATCCCTAAACAGTCGGCCATCAATATAAAGCTTGTCTACGACCAGTTTGGAATCGGCCTCTCTGTCGGTTTTCTTTGAAGATGGGATATAGGGTTTTTCGACGTTCATTTATTTCTCGAGGGAATTGATCATTCATGCCAAATTGTGTACCTTTAAGTTCCCGACCTTTACTTTTAACCTGGATTTTCTGTTGAAAGTATTCAAATTTGGCAATGATAGGGCGTGGGTGGTTACATCTGTGTGGACCGAGACGATGGACGTGGTTAAAGGGGATGTTTTTCACGGTTTCTGCCAGAATTTTAAGCGCAGACGACATGAAGTTTTTCAGCAGAGCCTCTGGGTCGTCATTGGAGGTTTCTGGAATGCCTGAGAAGATAATGTTGTATCGCATACAGCAAAATTGGATATCCAGGACTGTCTCTTTAAGAAGCTTGTTTTCATTTTTCAGCTCTTTTACCTCCGAGGTCACCGCAGATAAAGCCAAATGGATATTATGATAGAGTTTTTGTAAGTCCTGAATTTGTTGGTAGGCAAATTTCAGGCTGACCTTAAATTTCTGAAAGTTTTGGTGCAGTACATCGACCACACCCAGCCTCTTATTGATGGCTTTTAGGACCTCTGTTTGAGATTCTGCCTCCAGAACTGACGTATCCATCGACGATTCATTTTTTCGGCATTTTGCAGACTTACCTGACGTGCTTGTGGCTTTCGTTCCTGTTTCCATCACGTACTCAGCTTAATATCGGTCGATGAACTCTTCGAGGTCCTCCACTATGGCTGGTGAGATGTGTGTGGTCGGCTCCCGTTTGTGGTGTGGATTTTGGTTTAGCTGTGTCACGTGGGACAGCATAACTCGCATGAAATTGGTTTGAGCGTTTTCTTGTTAGCGAGATTGTAAAGACTGCAATAGCTGCACAGGTTGAAAATAGAAGTTCTACGTAAAGTTTAATTCATAACTTCTGTTTTGTCTGTAGGTCGGAGTCCGCATGGCACCAACAGTGGGTTTGGCCCTGAAACGAGATCCACCATTTTGTGACACCTCTGATCTACAGAATGAGCAATCAGTTGAACAGCATTTCTTTCTGAGGAAGGAATTAGACTCATGACCTCAGTGCAAACACATTGTCCTTAGGCATGCTTGATTCATGCTGGGCTATAATTAAAAATATAAATAGAGTGACAATGACATAAACATAAACACAACATTCACATCCATGTCATTATCATCAAGCAGGAAATAAGCATTCCTGTTAATCTGCATGCCTTCCATTTGACTTTAATAACAGTTCCCTGGTGTAGTCTTTGTTTTCATCAGCTTGGTATTTAACGTTCAACATGTCAAAAAAAAGCCAGCGACCTAAAATCTTAGTACAAAGCATGGATTTGTTCAATATTTTGTGTCAAAACTCTGGTTTGAAAACTGTAACTAGCTCTTTAGAAAAGTAGAAAATACATTTAAAAGTAGTGATTAAAATTTGTCAACTCAGGATATCTCACAGTCTGACTCAAAGGCATTGATAGTAAAATGTTTCTATTCCTCTAATTTTTTATCATACAGTATACGTGCTACCTCATCCATCATGAAATAAAATGATGAATCACATCTGTGTCTGGAACTGTGAATAGGCTGGTTAAAACTTTAAAAAGCAGGTGCACGATACCAGTTTTGCCCAAAGCTTTAAATCATTTTTACCTTCTTGACTCTTTTAAAGTTATTCCCCTAAATCACTTTTGCTGTAGTTAATTCACATTTTGTAAATTCTGCAGCTATGTTAAAAAAACAACAACCATGTCCCAGGCTCTACTATCTCATATCCCAGTACGTCTACCTTCAACACATGTTCTAAGAAACTTCTGTTGTAAAACTGAATAAAACACGTTTGAGTAGGACAGAAGAGCGATGTGCTTCTAATGCGACTCATTGTGACACAAATTATAACTGTAATTATGTTACTGAATCACTTTATTATGTAAAGCTTCCAGGTGTTTATCCAAGTGTTAGTGACCTTTGGAAGATTTTTAGGCACTAAATCACCAAACATGTTTTTACTAAATCCTATTTTCATATTGAGATTATAAAAGCATGTGGTGTCATAAACTGGTCTCTAGAGAAGCATGCTTGAAACAAGGACATTCCAACCCTGTAATGATCACCTTCATTCATCAATGGATACATTAATTACTTTTTTTATTTTTAAACATAAATAAAGATAAGAGGATACACACACATGCAAATAGTCCAAAAGAGCAACAGAAATCTTGAACAACTAACTACTTTTGACTGTAGTTTTAATTAACTCCAAAGGTGCAACAATTCCAGATTCCTGTGTTAAAGACGTCAAAGAAATCTGATGACATCAAAGATGCATTCCTGGTGCTGCTATGAGACAGGGCCTGGTAATAAGCACACAGCTGTGTTCAGGTTTGAAAACAACTCCACCCTCTTCAGCAACGAGTACATCTCGACTTTGCCGCAGCCCCAAAAGGCTAGATATTGTTGTTGCTTGTATCAGTGAAAAGAATTAATCTTCAGCAGAGACTTCAACACTGCCCCCTAGTGGAGGGGGGTTGCTCTACACACACAAGGATCAGCAGCTGTGTGTGTTTGAATCTGAGCGAAGCTGCGTTACGTTTGCAAACAGTAATTGATCAATCCACAAGCACAAATGAAGGTTCATACACGATAATTAATTACACACACACACACACACACACACACTGCAGTAGCAGTATATATTAATCAATGGGCCCCAGTGAATGGGATAAAAGCAGGGATTTGATTGGAAAAGGATGGCTACTCTGGAACTTTTAATGTTTTTGAACTTAATAAATTAATGATAAAAATATTTTTTTTTATTTATTTTTTTACTTGTCTGCACATGCTGTCAAAGGTCAACAACACAGGAAGTGCAATCATTATGAGACAGCAATGCATATTTTGTTATTGCAATAAAATACATTGATTTATTTTATTGCTTAATTGTGACCATCACCAGCCCTCCCTAAGGAAGGGTAAGAAATATGTTATTATAGGGAAGATATAAAAATGGAGAGCAGTGTTACACCTAAGTGGAGGGGGAGGGGGAAGGGGAGGGGAAAGGGAGCAGGGAGGAGAGACTCAAGGCAGGAAATAGAAAAGGTGGGGAAGAATCGATTGTTTTACAGTGAGGGTGAGATGTGAGGTTGTAGAATATATTGTGCTTATTATGTTGTGTAATCCAGCCAGTATGGTGACAAGTGTGAAGCTTAGCTATAATGGTGGTGGCTGTGAACAGGGCTAATAAGTGAATGGTAGTACCTAAAGCAGGTATTTGGGATTAACGTGTCTAAGGTTAAGCCCAGTATCGTATACCAGTATATGTGCAAAAAAAAAAATGCTCCTGCAAACCCAGGATCTGCCCTGGGCCCGCAGATGCAGCCAGGCCAGCAGAAATAGCGGGGGCCAGGGAGCCCCAGGCAACCCCCCGCAGCCGAGCAACCCCCCAGATGCCCCCAAGATCCCAGGCCGAGAGGCAGCCACCGCCCCCCACACACACATCCGAGGAAGCCCCAAGCAGCCGAGCACCCAGCGCATCCCCCCACCGACCCCAACCCCCAACCCCAGGGCCCCCCGCCAGCATCCAGCACCCCCCACCCACCCACACCCAACCACCCGAGGGAAGGGCCCAGAGAGCCCCCCGGCCCCCCGCCCGAGACCCCAGCAGAGGAGCCAAGGCCCCCGCCCAGCAGACGGCCAGAGCCGCGCGGAACGGGCAGCTGGCGGGCGCCCGCCGGTGGGCCCAGAGCCAGCAGGGTCCGGACCCCAGGCCAGAAGGAGTAAAATAGCTCTATTTTTAGGAACAACCATAAAAAGTCAGGGCCTTATGGAGTTAATGCAGCTTCTTTATTTCCTGTGGTGACAGGTAACACAGGTAAAATTGTGAAATTAAAGAAAAGCAAAAAGCTTTATAGAGATAAAAATTTGACTCCTATAACATGTCATCCAAAAAGTCCACCAGTGTCTCCAGTAAAGTCTTTAAAATTAGCTCTTCTTAATGTTAGATCTCTTGTTAACAAGTCACTACTAATTAATGATTTTATTTTGACATCACTTGGACTTTTTATTTCTTAATGAAACGTGGTTGAATGATGGTATCAGTAATACTGTTCTCAATGAAAGTGCACCACAAGACTTTATTTATTTAAATAAGTGTCGTACTTACAGGAAAGGTGGTGGAGTTGCTGCCATTTTTAAATCAATATTTCAGTGCAAAGAAATAATATTTGGTGATTTTATCTCCTTTGAATATCTGTTATTCTTACTGAAGGGTGATTCAAGAGTTCTGTTTTTAGTCGTTTATAGACCCCCAAAATATTCTGGAGAATTCATGGATGAGTTTGCTGAACTGCTGTCAGTTGTATGCACTGAATACAACTTTATAATAAAAACAGGTGACTTAAATATTCATGCAGACAATAACATGGACAATACTGCCAAAGAACTGTATGCTTTAATGGATACTTTTGGTCTGACACAACATGTGACTGGTCCGACACACACTCAAGGTCACACTTTGGATCTGGTTATCTCTAAAGGTGTTGATATCTCTGCTGTTGATGTTAGAGACTTAGCTCTATCTGATCATATCTGATCGTGTCTTTTTTGACCTAGAGACTGTAACATCTGTTCCCCCTAGTTATGTGTGTTTAAAGAAAAGGTACATAAATGACAACACAAGTGCACAGTTTATGGAATTCATAGCAATGACACCAACATTGAGTGCTGAGACAGTTGATGATCTTCTGGATGAGTTTAATACTAAAGTCTGTAATGTCATAGATGTGGTGGCTCCAATCAAAACTAAGAGAAAACCAAACACAGAAAACACCTTGGAGGAGGACTGAGATAATGCAGAATTTGAAATCTGACTGTAGAAGAGCTGAGCGTAAATGGAGATCAACAAAACTCCATCATCAAGGACTATACAAAATAAGTCTGCGAAAATTCAATGATGGCTTGTTCAAAGCAAGGCAGCAATACTTTTCTGAAATTATTGCCAAAAATGTCAACAACTCTCGCACATTGTTTTCTGTAATTGAAAAGCTCACAACCCCCCAGATCAGATAGCCCCTGAATTACTGTCAGCTGGAAAATGTAATGAATTTGCTGTATATTTCAATGAAAAAATACAATCAATAAGGTGAAACATCAGAACAAACCAGCAAAATCACAAAAAGCTTGAACAGCTTCAACCACTGAGGGATGAGTCAACTACAATGTTAGAGTTTATTACAGTGAACCCAAAAACAATAGAGGAAACTGTTCAGCAGCTGAATCCATCAACATGTTGCCTTGACACAAAACCCTCAAACTTCTTTAAAACTGTTGTAAAGTCAATTGTCACTGATTAGTGTCAGATAATTAACTGCTCATTCCAGTCAGGCACCGTACCAAAATCCCTGAAAGTAGCTGCTGTGAAACCTCTGTTAAAAAAGAGAACACTGGATGCCTCTATACTGGCTAACTATAGACCAATCAGAACCTTCCATTCATGGCCAAGATCATTGAGAAGGTGGTCTTCAACCAATTGAGTCAATTCTTAACATTCAACAAAATATTTGATAAATTTCAGTCATGTTTTGGTTCTCATCACAGCACAGAAACTGATCTGATCAAAATGATCAATGACATAAGGTTGAACACTGATTCAGGAAAAGTATCTGTTCTCATTCTATTGGATCAAAGTGCTGCATTTGACACTGTAGATCATACAATTTTGTTGCACAGATTGCAAACATGGGTTGGACTAAATGGAAAAGTAATGCAATGGTTTCAGTCATACTTGGAGGAGCGAAGTTATTTTGTAAGCATTGGAAACTTTGAATCTGACAGATTACCAATGTCCTGTGGGGTTCCTCAGGGCTCTGTTCTTGGACCTCTTCTGTTTAGCCTTTATATGCTTCCTTTAGGACAAATTTTACAGAACTGTAAGGTTGATTATCAGAGCTACGCAGATGACACACAACTATATCTATCACTGAACCCAGATGACTATGGTCCCATTGAGGTGTTGTGTGACTGTTCAGAAAAAGTAAACTGCTGGATGAGTGAAAACTTCCTTTAACTAAACCATGACAAGATGGAGGTGATTGTCTTAGGTAACAAGGAAAAGAGGACTGCTGTCAGCAAGTATCTGAGTCTGGATCTTTAAAAGATAAAGACCAAGTCAAAAACCTTGGTGTTCTGATTGACTCAGATCTTACATTCAGCAGTCAGATAAAATCTATCACAAAAACATCTTCTACCACCTAAAGAACATCTCCAGAGTGAAAGGTTTAATGGCTCAGAAAGATCAGGAGAAACTGGTCCATGCTTTTATCTCCAGCAGACTGGACTATTGTAATGGTCTTCATCAAACATCTACAGCTGGTTCAGAACGCTGCAGCTCAGGTCTGAACCAGAACAAAGAGGTCAGAACACATTACTCCAGTTTTAAAGTCTTTACACTGGCTCCCAGTCAGCCTCAGAATAGACTTTAAAGTTCAGCTGCTGGTTATAAATCTGTGAATGGGTTTGGTCCAGAATACATCAGTGAGATGTTAGTCAGGTATGAACTCAGCAGGTCTCTCAGATCTATGGACACAGGTCAGATAGTGGAGCCCAGAGCTCACAGTAACCATGGTGATGCTGTGTTTAGTTGTTATGCTGCAAAGAAGTGGAACAAACTGCAGCAGAGCTGAAGTCAGCATCACATGTGAACATTTTTAAATCAAAGTTAAAGGAACTTTTTTTCTCTACTGCATATGATTGAGAGAGAGATTTATGGTCATGTTGTTGATGTCATGTGTTTGTTGATGATTTTACTGATGATTTTAATTGATTTTACTGATGATTTTAATTGATTTTACTGATGATTTTAAATGTTCCTATTGATTTTAAACAATTTAATGTTTTATCATGTAAAGCACATTGAGTTGCCTTGAGTATGAAATGTGCTATACAAATAAATTTGCCTTGCCTTGCCAAAATGATCCCACCCTGAACAATGTCTGTGGTGTTCAAAAGCCTTTCCCACTTACTGAAAAATTGGCCCATTTTCATGTCATTAAAGGCTACCCTCCTGATATATTGCACAACCTGTTTGAAGGCATTGTTCCAATGGAGTTGGCAATACGCTTCAATGACTTCATAAGGAAAAAATATTTTGATGACAGTTGAATGACATGATTACAACATTTCATTACAAGTGGGCTGACAAGTCAGATAGTCCTCAGGCCATTCCAAAAACATTCGCAACTCAGAAAAGTATTGGTGGAAATGCCCAACAGAATTGGACCCTCATCCGCTTGCTCCCCATTATGATTGGACACAAGATCCCTGAAGATGATCCAGCCTGGCATGTTTTGATGTGTTTAAAAGAGATTGTAGAATTAGTTGTAGCCCCAGTGCAAAGCGACATGAGTCTTATGTTTCTTGAGTCAAAGATCTCCGAACATAGAAAAAGATTCCAAACAACCTTCCCCGAAGTTAATCTCATTCCAAAGCACCATTTTCTTGAGCATTACCCAGCACAAATGAAAGCATTCGGCCCACTCATTAACCTTTGGACAATGCGTTTCGAAGCCAAACACCGGTATTTCAAAAATGTAGTAAGACACACTGGAAATTTACGAAACATCATGAAGTCTCTCGCAAACAAACATCAGTTAATGATGGGGAAGCATTTGCAGAATTGCAATATGTCCCCAATACAGGCCTCCAAAGTATCGGAAATGGCTGTAGATGTCCTACATTTCCTGGTATTTTGAACACTTGAGAGGATTTGAGGTTGAGGGTACATAGCAGGTGGTGTTTGTGGAGAATGTGCATCTCTCTGACATTTACCCATTGTCTTCTTATACGTTCAGGGGAAAGGAGCTGGTCATGTTAAAGCGGCACATCTGCCTTGAATAGTAATTTTTATGTGTGTATGTTGTGGTGTTTTTGTCTTAAGTGGGACTGGGCAATGATGAATAGAATATCTATTATAATAATATATTTTTGGGGCATATTTCTAGGATTTTTTGGACAATGTCAAGTCAATCAAAAATACATTTTGAGATTTAATTAAAGAAAAAATATGGATTGGCTGTAAATTGGCCAAAGTTCAGAAATGTTATACATATGTTATTTTTATGGAAAAAAAACATCTACTGTAAAGGATATACTCAATAATTTTTGCAAATGCATTCACAATATAATGTACAATTCAATATATTGCCGCCAGTTCTTACCCAATGTCTTTAACACTGGTTTGAATTGTAGACAAAGTTCTGAATTCTGTCTTCAATTCTTACCTGACCTAGGGTTCTGAGTGTCATTGAAATGTTTTATTTATCAATTCTTTTTTTCTCTCTCTACAGGAGTAAAACGGACATGGAGGGAAACGTCAAATTCCGCGTTTCGTTGGACCACTTGGTCAAAAAGATTTCTTTTTCTGAAACGCCCTAAACCCTACGAGATCTCATTTCTGGTGTGAAGGAAGCCTTTGAAATCACTGATGAAATCAGTATTCAGTACAAAGATGCTGAATTCGATGACTCCTTTACATTAACTTCAACAAGTGAAATTAATGATAAAGATACACTCAAGATTGTCTATCTTGAACCACCAACTTTACAACTCACCAGCATTGACTTCGACAAATCAACTCCATACTGCTCTTTGCATGAAATCGAGCCCAACGTTTCCCAAGGTTCTAACTCGGCTGAGTCAGATGACACTGTTATTTTAGTTTTACCTCAAACTCAAACAACACATCAGCCTTGGCCCAATGATTTTCCTTTAACCACGTTTTCATGCAACACTGAGATGGCCCTTCAGAAAGGCATGATTGCTTATCTAAAGGATGGAACTCTTATGTACAAAGACAGAGCTTACACTACACTGAAATCTAATATTCTTGAGTGTTTGGCAGAGGTTATGTACAAGTACACCCCCTATGCCAATGATACAGAAAGATGTGCTGTTGCACACGCACTGATTAAAAAATACCCATGCCTACAGGAACCTGGTTCGTTTAATGGCCTATATGGATGGCAACAGAGCCTAAAATACAAAGTTGGTAACTATAGAACCAAGCTGCGTGGCCATGGAGTCCCTGAACTAATGATAAATAGCTTTAAATGTAAATCATCAAACAAGCCTGCCAAAGATGTCAAGAAGGCTAAACGGTGTGAACTTCACTACTTCCCTCCTATCCCACCTGGAGAGACCACAGAATCCCTTGAAATAATACGACAAAAGTTGACAACTGAGGTCCTAAAAAAAAAACAACAAACAAGTCAGAAATGACATGATGTGCCAAACCTTCAGTTTAAGAAGACAAGAAGTCGTATCAGAACAGCCCTTTTTGATGCTAGTCAGGTATGTTTAAAACGAAATAAAAGTAACGTTTTGATAAAGTCCATGCTAAATGCCGTTATGTTTTACTCATGCTTACAGATTGGTTTGGAATTTTAGCGAATCAGTGGAGCTTGTCTTGAGCCAACTTTTTTCAAGGAGTTGGACAAACACACAACCAAGCTGTTGACATTATTCAATACGAAAGGTGGAGTTATTGGTCAGAGACTCAAGCCAATGGTCATGGAATTAATTCAGGTATGCTCACAGCAAGTCTGACGATTAAATTTTTTTCGTAATTACTGAAATCGTCTTCATGTTTTTCTAAAGTATAACTTTGATTTTGTAATAGTTGTGTTTCTCATTGTTTTCTAAGTAGCAGTTATGAAGCAAAAAAGTTAGTACAGCTAAGTTCTAAACCAAAATCCTACCATTTAGTCTGTCATCAAAAAGAGCCATTATACATTTCTGACATTTTAAAGATCATATTCAAGAAATTTAAGGAATTATTGGGAATTTGGCAGGTCATAACCATTGTAAAATTCTATAGATTTTGTCCGTTGTTTAAAATATGCTTGCCCTATTGTAAAGAATAGCATCTACATCTGTACTTCACTGACTGATCTACATGAAAGTACCATTAAGAATGTTACCAAAATGTAAAGAAAAATGTTTAGTAAAATCCCTTCAGAAAATGTGGAGTCAACTACATATTTTTCCTTCATTATATGAAACAAAATGCTGTTTGGCATGTTGAAGCTACTGAAATCTATCTGATTTAAATAGTATTTGAATAATAGCTGGGAAAAATGGCAGATCGCTCAAATATGCATGCATTACATACAAAAAACACAGGCATGTTTTTGATTAAGAATCAGAGAAATTTAACAAAATAGGAACTGATGTACCACAACTACACCATAAAATTCTCCGCTGTTGTATCCCATCATCATCATTCGACCACAGTCGATAACAAGGAGTTAACAAATTTCTTTCAATAGTCCCTATTCAGCATTGTTCTCTAGGTTATCATACCCTGATTATCACATTAGGATATGATAACTTTCTACTTATTCTACCTAAGGCAATGTCCTGCAAATTGCACTCTCCTTGATGCTACAATTGATGATGCTGATGATAATGATCCATAAATCTCCTTTTGGGTTTGGTGATTTCTCAAGGAAATATTTTGTGTTCTCAATAAAAGTCTTGTGTAGGTGCCATCAAGACTTTGTTGTATCTAAGGCAGTGCAGTGCAACAGCTCCTTTTTGCGCTTTACAGATTTCATACATTTGTAGAAATTAACATGACATTGAGGCAGATAAAATATATCCAAAGCCTTATGTTTTTAAAATTGATTTATTCCAGAAATTATTTTACCATTTGTCATTGCTTATATCTTCCATCATTTGTATACTTTTTTACTTTGTATACATTATATTTAAATGAAGACAAAACGGTAATGAAAAAGTATTCAAGAATAAGGAGAGCTGAGTACTTCCTAATTGGTTTTATGGTTTTATGTTGTGTAGGATCCGACCTCTACTATTGAAAAGAGAAGGGAAGTCGTAATCCGAGGACTCATTGCGTACATGGGGGTTTAGAAGCCAGAGGAGTTGATTTCAGATCAACAGGTACACATTTTAATCTCTTCTTTTTCAGTATAAAGTAGTAGTATAAAGAGTATAAAATAAAGTACCTAAAGCTGATCTGTCTTTCACACATTTTGACAATAAACGCAGTATTCATTTTCTGTGGTTCAAAGTCACCACTTTCTATTGAGGTATTTTTTATATCAAGAACATGATCTATACTTAGGGGGAGAAGATACAAGTTGACATTACATTTAATTTATAATGCCACTTACATTTCTAATAAGTGCTACAGATTACAATTCAGTACACAATTACATAAAATACACAAAGAGCTTTAAGCAGGAATTCAACGAACGAGATATATTTGTACTGTCAAATAATAATTTCTGCAACAATTTAACAGACATAAAGACTGAATTTATTTGTTTGATCTTAAGCTGTTATTGATGGATCGGGGTGGCTGGGTTTGTAGTCAAATAAATTATGTAATTTAGAGACAGATATTGAAATTAACTCAACATATCGGGCCGAAAATATCAGCAGAGCTTATCCGCCTCCAGTTTCTCTTAATTCTAAACAATTTGCATTGACCATTAAAAATGCATCAATGTCTAATAGATTTCTCACTCAAATAGAATTGTGAGGAAATTGAGGACACTCAGCAGGATAACTCCTATCCATTGCAGATCGTCAAAGTCGGTGACGTGTACGAGATCCACATTGATGGCCTTCAATGCATCACAGGGTTGGGAAATGTAGCCAAGGCCTCCTGCATTCTTGTTGGCGTTATATATGCATTGGACTTGAAATACCCACCCAAGCTTCAGCACACATTTGAGACTTTTCAGAGATTACTGATTGGTCTTAGTCCTGTGAAGCCAACACCATCCGTGAGATACAATTCACTGTCAAAAAAGCTCTCTTAAAGTCTCCATGCTTACATTAGCATGTTGGAGAGCAGGCACCTTTATATTACTGCTGCCAACCTTTTATGTGCCAGGGAGTAGCCAATGTTGGTCTTTGTTAACTTTTTTTTTGTTCTAAATGAAAATTTCCTAAGCAGATGTTCATGAGTGTGTCTAAAGGTCAATTGACAGGTTTACTGTTTATGAATTGTGGGGGTGCGAGCGCAGCTTCGAGTCTAGATTGTTAACAGGGCAGCCAACACTTTCACAAGTCATCACAGGTCAACATGGCCAATATACACGTGCCTTACCCTTCTTTGAAGATTAAAGCCTTTAGAATCCAGGTGGAATGGTTTCAAGACAAAATCTGCCTGAGTTTTCCATCACAGAGTCAGTTTGAGAAAGCAGGAAGACAGAAACGCATACATACACAGCCCGCTAAGCGCGAACTCCATGGCTGCATCCAAGTTCAGAAAAATCTTATGTCTTAAAGACCACTTGAACAAACCTGGAGCAACACACACTGTGTGTACAATGACAACAAAAAACAATAAATATACAAAAAATGCACAAAAAGACAACAGGAAGATACAAAAAATACACAAAATGACTCCAAAAACATACATTACAGAAAAATACATCAAACAAAAAAATGATAAAAATTAGTATTAAAAACAACAAGCACATTTATCATGAACACATCCCATAAAATTAAAACAGGGAAATAGCACACACTATTTTACTTAATAACACTACAGATATATGATCCCCCTTGGTAATGTTATGAGAAAATACTCTGTTAACTTTCACTGCAATGCTGTATGTATCAATGAAGCCAGGTGAGACAAATCAGCTATCTAAACTTGAGGCCTGTCTAAAGGACATTAGGGCCTGGATGGACCAAAATTTTCTTCTTCTCAACTCAGACAAGACTGAGGTCATTGTACTGGGCCCACGACACCTTAGAGAAACCTATGCTAGCCTAACTGCCCTAGATGGCATTACTCTGGCACAAAGCACAACTGTTAGAAACCTTGGGGTTCTATTTGATCAGGACTTATCCTTCAACTCTCACATAAAACAAACTTCAAGAACTGCCTTCTTTCATCTCCGTAACATTGCTAAAATCAGATCTATCCTGTCTCAGGGCGACGCCGAAAAACTAGTCCATGCTTTTGTTACCTCTAGACTGGATTATTGTAATTCTCTTTTAGCAGGCTGCCCGAGCAAGTCGCTTAAGACACTTCAGCTGGTTCAAAATGCTGCAGCACGTGTACTGACTAAAACTAGGAGAAGAGATCACATTACTCCTGTATTAGCCTCTCTGCATTGCCTTCCCATAAAATATAGAATAGAATTCAAGATTCTTCTTCTCACTTATAAAGCCCTAAATGGACAGGCACCAGTCTATCTCAAGGAGCTTGTAGTGCCATACAATCCCCCCAGAACACTACGCTCTCAAAATGCTGGACTACTCGTTGTTCCATTTGTCTCTAAAAGTAGTATAGGAGGAAGAGCTTTCAGTTATCAGGCCCCACTTCTCTGGAACCATCTACCAACCACGGTTCGGGGGGCAGACACCCTCTCTACCTTTAAGGTTAGGCTCAAAACATTCCTCTTTGGTAAAGCTTTTAGTTAGGAACCAGCTCATAGCTCATAATTAAGATGCAATAGGCATAGACTGCCGGGGGGGGGGGTCTGGCATGCTCGGTTGGAGAGAGGTTGGAGAGGGCGTTAAGAGAGAGGTCATTTAGGTTAGAGAGGGACCGGAGAGGGTCCAATTCCTCTCTCAAACACTCCCTCTATGTCTGCTTCTTCCCTTGTGTGTTTGCTCCTGTACTCCTTCTGGCTTTTGTCTTGCAGGTCCGTGGGATCCTCAGTGTGGAGTTACAGAGTCTCAACAACTCTGTCTCCACCCTTTCCTCTGCACACACCCAACACAGCATAACGTGGATGGCTGTTCATCATAGGAATGGGATCCACACAAGGTTCCTGCTGCTTAACAGAAGGTTTTCCTTGCCGCCATGATGAATTCATGTTGGGTGTGGGATACATATGTATGTGTATATACGTATATATGCATATGTGTGTATCCATAAAATGAAGAGTCCGTCCTTAAGACTGCTCTACTGTAAAGTGCCTAGAGATACCATTGGTTATGATTTGGCGCTATACAAATAAAGATTGATTGATTGATTGATTGATACAGAGTACAGAGTATGTACACCTCTTTGTACATTCAACCTTTAAACACATTCTCATCTGGCCATAATTGACAACTGTACTTATGCTCCCACATGAATGCATACTTCCGACGGGCACTGTACTAGTCTAACAAAATGAAAGAAAGGAATTCCCACAAATCCATTCTGCTTTAAAATGATTTCCTGTTAAACATGTTAAATGGGACAAATAGCTTTAAGTGCACCTTTGTCTTACTTATGACATTAAACTAGTATTTATCGTATGCTTACATTTTCAGTCAATAACTGGATTTTAACTTAGATCCGGTGATGATGTTAATTGCTTTGTAATGGCCTTTCTATGCCTAACGCTAACCTGTAAGAGTCCTCAACCTCGTGTGTTCATTCACAACAAACATTGTTCAGAAAGTAAGTGCAGTTTCTTCTTCTGAACCTGTATTTTGTGTTAAATGTTTTTATTACATACATGTATATTGTGATCTTTTCACCAAAAACCTTTAATCAATGAATCAAATTTAAGAAATGGACATGTTGTATTACCACTTACTAAACTAAACATTTGAGTGAATAGTTGTGATGTGGTTATTGCAGTTATTAAGATATACTTTCCTGAGAAACAACAGACGTATGTACCTGCTTGGTGTTTCATGGGTTAGTCTCACACCCTGTTAGACTGGAGGTTGGATGTAAGGGTTCCATGTTCTCCATGAGAGTGCATGGGTTTGTGTCTCCAGTATAACTAAAGTTAAACTATCATTAATGGATGGGTGGGTTGAGGAGATAGACGATAGGAAATGAAATATTACTGATTTTACAGTGAGGGAAGCAAGGACACTTTGGTAATGTAGCCTTGTGTGTTACACACTGTCATACCAATATTGGTAAATGCTCAAATCTGGTGACAACTTTGTTATAAACAATCAGATATAAAAGTTAAGGACAGTGCAAATGTTAAATGAGGATGAAATTCTTGTTGATGCTCTATGATTAAAAGTAATTACAGGGTTATGCAGGAATGTCAGCTTAACCAGAACAGGTGGGGAAATTCTTATCAACAACGCAGAACCTGTTTATTTCCTTTTCTATTGTTCACATTTTAATGATCTGTACGCCTAATGCACGTTGACAAAAGTCACTACAGACACACATACACAAACATGGGGCTACACTACAGTAAAGAGTGAGCATTTGGAAGAAATAAAAAGGTGTTCAGGCTCTTTTCTCCCTTTGTGTTCTTTCTTTATGTTCAGAAACAGTATAAATTACTTCAGCTGGAAGTTTTAGGTAATTGTTGTTCAAATCCAACCTTTCAAAAACCCCAAAATACTAAACTCTTTGTATTGTGTCATTGTCTTCTTAATGTTGCAGTCACCTGGTTATCTTACGGGAAGAACACAACAATGTAATTACTAGTTATGAAAGGTGAAGTATTACTCCAGTACCATAACTACTTCAATCAAATGTCACCAATGCACAAAGACTGTCTTCTGTCATCAACAATGCAACAAAATGAGTTGCATGTTAATTGAAAGTAAACTGGGTGTGGTAAAGTGACAGGTTATGAAAATGTTCCAGACAAAAAAACAAGGAGTGTCTGGGGAGTCATGCTCTAATAATGACACTGAATATTTTTACAACAGCGCTGTATATAAATATAAGGTGTGAATTGCTACTTTTTAGTTGAGTTCTACATTCAGGAAAACTCAGTTCTCACCTACTCAACATGTTGAAGCTGATCCTCTCTGTGACCGTCCTCTGGACATTCTTCAGTCAAGGTAGTTTAACCCATTTATAGAGTCTTTTACTGCTTAATTAAACTAAATGTAGTAGCTGACTAACATCTAATTTGATACATTTTTTATCTTTATCTATTTTTGTAATCATGTGATTTAAAGTTTTAACTTAAAATGATTTTGTCCTGATTTTTGGTCCTGTTATAGAAATGGTATTGTCTCGTCATGGAAGTCTGGATCTACACAGAGTTTCTAAATTCATGTTAATGGTAAACTTGTGATTGCTGGTTTCTGGGAAAGTCTTTAAAGAAGACGAGCAAGAGGCTTGTTTTGTTATTAACTTAAAGAATGAACTGTTGTAATTATCAAAAGAAACTAAAAAGAGAAAATGGGGCTTTTTTCTGATTGTCTGTTGATGCTGTGTTGATGGACTGGTGACATATCTAGGGTGTACCCTGCATTCAATATAATAAAAAAAATAATTATTAAAATTATAATAATAACAATAGGCTGTGTTATAACACAGTATGGTAGATAAACATGCTGATGATAGGGTCAATGCATTATTAAACAGTGATTTATGTAAGACAACTAAAGTTGTACATGATTTATTTTAAATCTCCAAATGCTGTTGGCTACTTTGATGTTTCTGAGAGGAGTTAGAGGATTTCAAATTATAAATCAATGTTATAAACATTTTACAATTTTTTAAATGATTTTTTTCTCATTACAGCTGCATCACTTGATTGTCTAAGTTGCAATGGTACATGTTCAACTGAAACTACAGTTACATGTTCTACAGAAACTATGTGTGTAACTGCCACCATCACAGGTTGGTTTTCTTCATTTAAATACATTATAGAATTTATTAAACAGTTTATTTAATATAAACAATAATTTTTTTGTAATTGCAGACACATCAATTTTTTCATCTGACACAACACGATTCTACAAAGGGTGTGCATCATCAGCTCTGTGTCCAATCACAGGCTCTCAAACATATGAACTTAACTTGGGTTCTTCAGGTGCACTGATATCTGCTGAGTGCTGTGACACTGATGGGTGTAACAATAATACCTTACCTGGTAAGTGTGTGTTTCCATTTATTTAGAGGTACTTTAATGTTTTAGGGAGCCTTTGTGACATTGAGCCTGTGGGTTATTCAAGAATATTTTATTCTCATCCATATTTCTTTGTGTTACCTGGACAGAAGAACTTTTTGTTTAGGTAAGCAATAACGTGTTAGCAGGGTGTAAAGGAAATGGACACAGATGCAGGGCTGCTAACAGTCAATGCATTCATTACAGATAAAGACATGCCAATGACACAACACATCATACATTAATACAATAAAATTACCAATTAAAATACTCATAGTAAAATACTTATTTAAGCAATATCACATGAGAGTTCTGTTGTGCTGAAATATCAGCACTGGTGTGATTTGGTCGTAGATAATCACACCAGTGTTGATATTTAGCACAACAGCACAACCTTGTGTCTGATATTGCTTTAATACAATAGTTCTACAAGCACATTTATTAGTTAACAGTATTAGGCGACAAGAGATTATGATTTGTTTATTTAATAAATTATTAGTTTCAGCTTGATCAGACACTGCAGCAGGGAGATATACACTCAACACACACGCACACAGACGTTCTTTGTATTTATAGATAAATTATTTGGCTCCACCAAAACAAATTTGTCCACAAATAGAAGTGAGAAAAATCTGTTGCCAGGCAACACAAACATTTCCTAAGTGAAAGTTGACCAATGGTTATTAGAAAACCTGAACAGCAGAGTGATAATGTCTGTAAAAAGCCCCAGTGTTGTTGTTACTCTATATCAGCACTCGTGCAATGTCTCTTGTCCAATCAAATTACTTGGTGAGAACTAACTGTTGTATCAAATACAATAAATACCCCTTATGTACCTTTACAAGTCCATGTGTGTTCACCACAGTGATAAAAGTTAAGGCTAAACCACAATTAAACTGTTTGACTTGAATAAATCATTTTCTTTTTATGTTGCAGCACAAACTCAGTCAGCATCTACAAATGGTCTCCAGTGTTTCTTTTGTGGATTCGGCCGATGTGATGTTTCAGTCCTGTGTCGGGGAGACGAGACCTTGTGTATTCAAGGAACATGTGAGTCATATGATATCTGTAAAACAGCCTTCTTATATGTATCACTGCAGTTTAGCTTTCAAGAATATTTTATTTCACTTTTTGGAAGATTTTTAGAACTGTATTACAAACTAGCATATGTTCAATCAGGTAAATTATGTGAGCTTTTCTAAGGTTATAAAAACAAACCATTATTAGTGATTAATTAGGCAACACAGTCATTTTGTAAAAAATTACGTCAATAATTTTGTAGGTTAAATTTCATTACAAATAATTCATTGAATGACTTTAACTTTGTTGTTGGCTTTAATAACTATAGCATTAACACTTAATTTGCTAACACTAGTAATGCAGCCAAAATTCAGTCACAGAAAATTTTGGGACAAAAATGGCCTAAAAGTAAATTTTTGGTTTTTGCCTGAAACACTTTAATTCACCGGAAAAAACACAGCTGGAAAAAGATGTTGTGATGACGCAAGAAAACACCGTGACCAGCAGACGCTTTTCTGAAAACGTGTGAGTCATTTGATAACTGTAAAACAGCATTAAAATAACTATTATTGAAGCTTTACTTTTGAGGATCATTTACTTCAAGTTTTTTTTTTTTTTTTTTAACAAACTTTTAAAAGAAAAAGATAAATTAACATGTTTAAGATAAATTAATTACATGACGCTTCCCTAAGGGTAGAAAAGCACACCATAATTAATGACAAATTGTGCAAAACAGTAATGTTTAAAAATATTAAGGTGAATCATTTTCTTGGAGTTGTAGCTTATATAATGTTAAATATAGTAAATATATTGATGGAACATTTGGTATGGGCTTTATAAAGATAGTGAAATAAAACTTTAGGACACATTGGGTCAAAATATAATATGATTAAAGGTAATAGTATTTGTAAAACTAAAAACAATTATTTCTGTAACTACATTTCACAAATTAAACTCTGTAGCACTAATACAGTATATTTGTTATGTTAAATTGAACAAAAGTAATTGTATTTTACTAATCCTGAAAGTTGCTCCAATGTGTAAAAACTCCATATTTTGATAAATCCAAATATTTTAGTCAGACAGATACTGTACCGCCATTACACACATCTGAGCACTTCTCAGTCGAGAAATTGCTGGTGCGTAAAAATGGCAGGTCCCTCCTTTACTCAGCTCTGATTGGCCAGGGCTAAAGACCACCCCCTTAGTGTTTGATATCACCAATTTCTACAGGCTCTCAGCTTTGCAACGCTGTGTCAAGCATTCTGATTGGTCAAAGCATTGCTGGACTAGACACATGCGTAACGGCACCAAAAAGTGGAACCAAAATTAGCATTAAGCATGGCACCGCAGAAACCTGAACAAAAATAGATGTGTTTATTTCAAGCCAAATTGCAACACCTAGTGGTCAAACATAAGATTAACAATGATTGGAATCAATTTGACTGAAATATTACAGTTTGACACTTGTTTTCAAACACAGTTATAGCAAAGTGGACTTCAGTCTGAACTTTTTTTGGTACAAAACATGTATTTTTTGCCTTTTCCCAATCCCTCAAAAGAGAATCAATCTAAATAACTAACATTTTAATCCACAGTGAACGGTGATGTTCGTGGCTGTGTATCACAAAGTGTGTGTACTGTAAGTAGAAGGCTGGGAGAACTACCATTATTACCAGAGTTAGGAACCTTCAGCTCTGGACCAAACTGTTGTGATACAAATGACTGTAATGATGGAACTACAACTACCACACCTCCAACTACAACACGTGAGTTTAGTTTATTTGAATGTGTACATTTCATACAGTTTATTGTTAGTATTTAGTTTATATTCATATTCTGATGATTGGAATACATTTTAATATCTTTATTTGATTTCAAATTCACTACAGCTGGAGGACTTCAATGTCTAAGTTGCAATGGTTCATGTTCAACTGAAACTACAGTTACATGTTCTACAGAAACTATGTGTGTAACTGCCGCCATCACAGGTTGGTTTTCTTCATTTAAATACATTATAGAATTTATTAAACAGTTTATTTAATATAAACAATCTTTTTTTTTGTAATTTCAGACACATCATTTGCTTCATCTGACCCTCCACGATTCTACAAAGGGTGTGCATCATCAGCTCTGTGTCCAATCACAGGCTCTCAAACATATGAACTTAACTTGGGTCTTTCAGGTGCACTGATATCTGCTGAGTGCTGTGACACTGATGGGTGTAACAATAATACCTTACCTGGTAAGTGTGTGTTTCCATTTATTTAGAGGTACTTTAATGTTTTAGGGAGCCTTTGTGACATTGAGCCTGTGGGTTATTCAAGAATATTTTATTCTCATCCATATTTCTTTGTGTTACCTGGACAGAAGAACTTTTTGTTTAGGTCAGCAATAACGTGTTAGCAGGGTGTAAAGGAAATGGACACAGATGCAGGGCTGCTAACAGTCAATGCATTCATTACAGATAAAGACATGCCAATGACACAACACATCATACATTAATACAATAAAATTACCAATTAAAATACTCATAGTAAAATACTTATTTAAGCAATATCACATGAGAGTTCTGTTGTGCTGAAATATCAGCACTGGTGTGATTTGGTCGTAGATAATCACACCAGTGTTGATATTTAGCACAACAGCACAACCTTGTGTCTGATATTGCTTTAATACAATAGTTCTACAAGCACATTTATTAGTTAACAGTATTAGGCGACAAGAGATTATGATTTGTTTATTTAATAAATTATTAGTTTCAGCTTGATCAGACACTGCAGCAGGGAGATATACACTCAACACACACGCACACAGACGTTCTTTGTATTTATAGATAAATTATTTGGCTCCACCAAAACAAATATGTCCACAAATAGAAGTGAGAAAAATCTGTTGCCAGGCAACACAAACATTTCCTAAGTGAAAGTTGACCAATGGTTATTAGAACACCTGAACAGCAGAGTGATAATGTCTGTAAAAAGCCCCAGTGTTGTTGTTACTCTATATCAGCACTCGTGCAATGTCTCTTGTCCAATCAAATTACTTGGTGAGAACTAACTGTTGTATCAAATACAATAAATACCCCTTATGTACCTTTACAAGTCCATGTGTGTTCACCACAGTGATAAAAGTTAAGGCTAAACCACAATTAAACTGTTTGACTTGAAAAAATAATTTTCTTTTATGTTGCAGCACATACTCAGTCAACATCTGAAAATGGTCTCCAGTGTTTCTTTTGTGGATTCGGCCGATGTGATGTTTCAGTCCAGTGTATGGGAGACGAGACCTTGTGTATTCAAGGAACATGTGAGTCATATGATATCTGTAAAACAGCCTTCTTATATGTATCACTGCAGTTTAGCTTTCAACAATATTTTATTTCACTTTTTGGAAGATTTTTAGAACTGTATTACAAACTAGCATATGTTCAATCAGGTAAATTATGTGAGCTTTTCTAAGGGTATAAAAACAAACCATTATTAGTGATTAATTAGGCAACACAGTCATTTTGTAAAAAATTACGTCAATAATTTTGTAGGTTAAATTTCATTACAAATAATTCATTGAATGACTTTAACTTTGTTGTTGGCTTTAATAACTATAGCATTAACACTTAATTTGCTAACACTAGTAATGCAGCCAAAATTCAGTCACAGAAAATTTTGGGACAAAAATGGCCTAAAAGTAAATTTTTGGTTTTTGCCTGAAACACTTTAATTCACCGGAAAAAACACAGCTGGAAAAAGATGTTGTGATGACGCAAGAAAACACCGTGACCAGCAGACGCTTTTCTGAAAACGTGTGAGTCATTTGATAACTGTAAAACAGCATTAAAATAACTATTATTGAAGCTTTACTTTTGAGGATCATTTACTTCAAGTTTTTTTTTTTTACAAAATTATAAAAGAAAAAGATAAATTAACATGTTTAAGATAAATTAATTACATGACGCTTCCCTAAGGGTAGAAAAGCACACCATAATTAATGACAAATTGTGCAAAACAGTAATGTTTAAAAATATTGAGGTGAATCATTTTCCTGGAGTTGTAGCTTATATAATGTTAAATATAGTAAATATATTGATGGAACATTTGGTATGGGCTTTATAAAGATAGTGAAATAAAACTTTAGGACACATTGGGTCAAAATATAATATGATTAAAGGTAATAGTATTTGTAAAACTAAAAACAATTATTTTTGTAACTACATTTCACAAATTAAACTCTGTAAAACTAATACAGTATATTTGTTATGTTATATTGAACAAAAGTAATTGTATTTTAATAATCCTGAAAGTTGCTCCAATGTGTAAAAACTCCATATTTTGATAAATCCAAATCTTTTAGTCAGACAGATACTGTACCGCCATTACACACATCTGAGCACTTCTCAGTCGAGAAATTACTGGTGCGTAAAATGGCAGGTCCCTCCTTTACCCAGCTCTGATTGGCCAGGGCTAAAGACCACCCCCTTAGTGTTTGATATCACCAATTTCTACAGGCTCTCAGCTTTGCAACGCTGTGTCAAGCATTCTGATTGGTCAAAGCATTGCTGGACTAGACACATGCGTAACACCACCAAAAAGTGGAACCAAAATTAGCATTAAGCATGGCACCGCAGAAACCTGAACAAAAATAGATGTGTTTATTTCAAGCCAAATTGCAACACCTAGTGGTCAAACATAAGATTAACAATGATTGGAATCAATTTGACTGAAATATTACAGTTTGACACTTGTTTTCAAACACAGTTATAGCAAAGTGGACTTCAGTCTGAACTTTTTTTTGGTACAAAAACATGTATTTTTTGCCTTTTCCCAATCCCTCAAAAGAGAATCAATCTAAATAACTAACATTTTAATCCACAGTGAACGGTGATGTTCGTGGCTGTGTATCACAAAGTGTGTGTACTGTAAGTAGAAGGCTGGGAGAACTACCATTATTACCAGAGTTAGGAACCTTCAGCTCTGGACCAAACTGTTGTAATACAGAAAACTGTAATGATGGAACTACAACTACCACACCTCCAACTACAACTACCACACCTCACACTACAATGACCACACCTCCAACTACAACTACCACACCTCCAACTACAACTACCACACCTCCAACTACAACTACCACACCTCCAACTACAACTACCACACCTCCAACTACAACTACCACACCTCCAACTACAACTACCCACACCTCCTATTACAACACGTGAGTTTAGTTTATTTGAATGTGTACATTTCATACAGTTTATTGTTAGTATTTAGTTTATATTCAAATTCTTATGATTGGAATACATTTTAATATCTTTATTTGATTTCAAATTCACTACAGCTGGAGGACTTCAATGTCTAAGTTGCAATGGTTCATGTTCAACTGAAACTACAGTTACATGTTCTACAGAAACTATGTGTGTAACTGCCACCATCACAGGTTGGTTTTCTTCATTTAAATAAATTACAGAATTTATTAAACAGTTTATTTAATATAAACAATATTTGTTTTGTATTTGCAGACAGATCAATTTTTTCATCTGACCCTCCACGATTCTACAAAGGGTGTGCATCATCAGCTCTGTGTCCAATCACAGGCTCTCAACCATATGAATTTAACTTGGGTCTTTCAGGTGCACTGATATCTGCTGAGTGCTGTAACACTGATGGGTGTAACAATAATAACTTACCTGGTAAGTGTGTGTTTCCATTTATTTAGAGGTACTTTAATGTTTTAGGGAGCCTTTGTGACATTGAGCCTGTGGGTTATTCAAGAATATTTTATTCTCATCCATATTTTTTTGTGTTACCTGGACAGAAGAACTTTTTGTTTAGGTAAGCAATAATGTGTTAGCAGGGTGTAAAGGAAATGGACACAGATGCAGGGCTGCTAACAGTCAATGCATTCATTACAGATAAAGACATGCCAATGACACAACACATCATACATTAATACAATAAAATTACCAATTAAAATACTCAGAGTAAAATAGTTATTTAAGCAATATCACATGAGAGTTCTGTTGTGCTGAAATATCAGCACTGGTGTGATTTGGTCGTAGATAATCACACCAGTGTTGATATTTAGCACAACAGCACAACCTTGTGTCTAATATTGCTTTAATACAATAGTTCTACAAGCACATTTATTAGTTAACAGTATTAGGCGACAAGAGATTATGATTTGTTTATTTATAAAATAGTACAGTGCCCGTAAGACGTATGTATTCATATAGTGGGAGGAGCTTGAGTACAGTTGTCAATTCTGGCCAAATTAGTATGTGTTTGAAAGTTGGATGTACAAAGAGGTGTACATACTCTGTACTCTGTAGTGTTATGAAGGGCTTTATTTGCAGGTGCAAAGCAAAATAACGTGTGTGATTTCCCCAGTTTAATTCTATGGGACATGTACATGATAAATGAATACATAAAGTTTGAACCAATGTTCACTGGTGTTGTGGCGGTTTTGAATGAAATAAGATGCAGTCAAGTTTAACGGTTGCTGGTCAAATGTGGAAAAAGGGTTTATTTGGTCAAAGGGTTTAGAGGCAGACCGGTCTGGGATTTAGAGGTTTCAGTGTGAGCGTCCCATGAATTTGTAGTTGTTTTGCATTTTCAGGGTTCTGTAGCTGCTGATAGCGTTAGCCAAAACAATGGTCGAGCCTCTGAGGAAGAGGTCTTGGTGTTATCAGTACACTAGTATCTGGCCTGCTTAGGGCAGCTTGACCAGAACTGACCAGGTTCTGTAATCACATATCAATTGGACTTGTAGATAATAAATGTTGTCCTCTGTCCTTAGACCCTTTTTCGGGAAGGAAAAACTCAAAAAACCCAGTGGGAAAATTAATTACACACAAACATGTCATGTACATCCAAGGTGTGCATTAGGTTCAATGACGTGAAGTCAGGGTAGGCAAGATAGGCAGTGCCTGCCCAAGCGTGAATTGATATTTTGATTATTTGTTTTGATTATAAATAAGTTATTTTTCCATTTCCGATAGCCTACAGTACCTATAAGTTTGAAGGTGTCAGCTTTTTTTGTGCTTCATAGCCCAAATTACTAAACAGCGCTATTTCCTGGAACGGCTGCAGTGTCACTCCGCTGTAAGGCTGGAGGAGGCCACACCCCCTCTCAAAAGCACGTTGCTGCTCTGCCTCTGTTCCCATAGCGTGTTTTTATGTGTTTGCGCATGCGGAATTAGTTTCCCAAGATGAAAACCATTTATGTAAAAAGGCAGCTCTCTTCGCTGCCTTTGGACATAACCGCGGTATGCTAAATGCTATACGTAACTTCACAGTGCATTAATGAATTGATATTACGTGACTGCTGCTGCTACGTTCTCTAGCTAGTGGGCGGGATAACACTACAGGCAGGATGACAGTGCTAGAGACAATAAAGAAACTTCCTTTTGAGGAAAAAAAACGACAGCTTTTGAAAGATGGAAACCAACACCTGAGCTACCAGACCTTCAGCAAAGATAAGGTCAGAACATTGTTGGTATTTTCCACAGTGAAAGGAACAAAAGGAAGGATTGACTTTGTGGATGCTCCTCACTGAGGATGTTCTGAGTTGTTGTTGTCTTTTTCTCCGTGTTTCTGTGTTTCCAACACAAACAACAGATGTGCTTTCGTGTCATCAGATATATCTTGTTGGGAGAGTATGGAGGCTATCTAAAATTATTGTTTATGTTTCTTTAATGGTGTTTTACGATGTTGATTTTGTTAGATGGTTAATGCTTGTTCATGTGGATCTTGTTGGGTTTTTTCTTTCTTATGAATTTTATATTTTGATAAGCGCATTAAGATGACTTTGTTGTAAATTGCTTTATACAAATAAAATTTAATTGAATTAACACTTGCCAGCAGAAACATTTATTTATTTTATTTTATTTATTTATTCAGTTTATTTCTGACATGGTTACATTCACTTTTTTTACAAGAGAAGCATTTTGTTTATCTGGGTCCCGTCCGCTGTTTTGTACATCAAAAATTTACATGGGTTTACATGTCTCTCTGGTCAAACACTCTTAGGTTGTTCTGAACTGTCCTTTTTGTGTAGGATTTATTCTCATCTGTAGTCAGTGTTGTCTTTTTTTTTTTTATTCCTCCTCCTCTCTATCGTTGTTTGTGTTGGCCTTGTTCCCTGTCAGACGTTGTTTGCATTCCTCCTGTTCAGGAAAAGTTCATCTTTTTTTCGAAGTTTTTCCCTTTTCATCCATGACGTCACCACTCCATTTCTCTTGTGGACACACAAGTTTGCAGCTTGTTTTGTCTCTACCTCAAGGTTGTTGTTAGTTCTATTGGCAGTTTTGATTGATTGACTGTTATATTTAACCATTTCTTGTATAAACACATTACTATGTCTTAGTTCATAAGCAAGGTTAGTAATGTAATCCTGAATCACCTCACCACCTAGCAACTAAAATTAATAAATGACAGACCTTTTTTACACTTGGTTTCCACATTGAATTCAGTGTCAGTAAAATAATCACAGTCTGAGTTTTGTTTCCAGTGTTTATATAGATTTGGGTCCATGTCCATGATTACCATCAGTAATGTTGTTGTTTAGGTGGATCCTTCGTATTTTCCCAAGTCTTCCAGCGTTTTGATGAATATTGGTTTTCCGTTCTCTTCTCCCAGTGGTGTGATATAAATCCTGCAGTTTTTCGTCCACGTCTTTAGAATCTTTCCTCCTTTTTTTATTTGGCGTGCCTTCCATGCAATGCTTGCATTTTTTTTAGTCAGGTTTTCATTAATAAAAACCTTTGTTTCCTTCAGTTTTCTGCCTTGCTTCAATAATTCTCCTTTGAATTTCACCTTCGTGAAAGTGATTTTTACAGCTCTATCATTTCTCTTTGGCAGGAGATGGCAGGAGTTGATGTTGTCAGGGTTCAGGACAATGTCCTTCGACTCCAAGTAATCAATGACCTGTTGTTCAATCGATTTTGTTTCTTCGTCACTTGCGTAACTCCTGGGTTTTATCTTTAAGCCTGTGATGAAGACATCTTTCTCTCTTTCCTTTTGTTCCAACTCTTCAACCCTCGCATTCAGTAGTTTTATCTCTTCAGCATTTCTTTCATTCTCTTCTTTCAGTACCTTTGTTTCACTTTGAAGGGTTTCCAGTGACTTTTCCAGCGTCTTTTCCAACGACTTTATCTCGACTGTGATTCGTGCAGATAGATCGTCTTTAATAGACGATAGATCGTCTTTGAGGTTTCGTATCATCTCCTTGACCTCTTCCAACCCCGGATCACGTTCTGTAGCGCCTGCAGGCGGTTTTTTAACCATTTTTCTTTTCGTCTTGGTCCCAAGTTTTATTTCTCAGGCTGTCCAGCTGCAGCTGTAAGCTGTTAATCTTCCAAGGTTGTGTTATCGGAGCGAGTGAACATAAGTCCTTTCTCTCTGAAGACCAGAGACAATTCAACATGAAATTGTCATTGGTGGTCTCGATTTGCAACGCCCTGCCTACCCAACCCTAGTGGTCACGGCACATCACTGATTAGGTTATAAACACGTGGTGAAAATATCAGAATCAGAATCAGAATCAGAATCATCTTTATTCGCCAAGTGTATGTTGTACACACGAGGAATTTGACTCGGTCAACTGTGCTCTCTCCAATAGTGAAAACAAAAAATTTTCAACAATAAACAATCAGCTAGAAAAGATGAAAATAAGTATAAACATAAGTATAAATATAAACAGTAGTTAGACTAGAATGTGCAAATAACAAGATGATAATAATAATAATAATAATAATAATAATAGTATAAAAAAATAATTAAATAGATACAAAATAAAAATAAAAAAATAAGATAAAAGAAGGAAAATAATAGAAAAGAAAGATAATAATAAAATATAATAATAATAAAAGGAAAATAGTGCAGTAGAGCATTGATAAGTAGTGCAGTAGAACATTTAAATTAAAGGTATGTACATGAACATTCTCAGTGTCAGATTGATCCAGGGTTGTTATGTTTGGTTCCAGGGTTTTTTCACAGAAACAGGACTGACACTCTTTGACTGTTTAGTGTTGATCAGTGTTGATCAGTGTTCATTGCTGTTCAGTGTTTATAATGCCGTGTTCGTGGAGAAATGTGCATGTTTCACTGTTTGCTTTGAGCACAGCCGCTGCCATTGCCCGCCAATAACTTCCGGGAACTATTTGAGTCTATTTCGAACTTCAGTTGCCGCAACTCTCTCTCTAAATAACTCTGTGTGAGTGCCACACGTACATCCAAGGTGTGCATTAGGTTATAAACACGTGGTGAAAATATCGGCATTTATAATGCCGTGTTCTTGGAGAAATGTGCATGTTTACAAAAATATTGCGAGCATGTGTTCACAGTACAGAGCCAGAGAATATCCGGATGCCCCTCCCCCCTCCCATGTCCAGTCTAACTCGCGTTCAAATTAAATTAAAATAAATGTTTTGCAACACCAAATAAGTCAAAAATTATTAAACTTGTGTGCAAGCACACAGACATTCCTTGTATTTATAGATAGATTATTTGGCTCCACCAAAACAAATATGTCCACAATAAAAGTGAAGAAAAAGCTTTTTCCAGGCAACACAAACATTTCCTAAGTGAAAGTTGACCAATGGTTATTAGAACACCTGAACAGCAGAGTGATAATGTCTGTAAAAAGCCCCAGTGTTGTTGTTACTCTATATCAGCACTCGTGCAATGTCTCTTGTCCAATCAAATTACTTGGTGAGAACTAACTGTTGTATCAAATACAATAAATACCCCTTATGTACCTTTACAAGTCCATGTGTGTTCACCACAGTGATAAAAGTTAAGGCTAAACCACAATTAAACTGTTTGACTTGAATATATCATTTTCTTTTATGTTGCAGCACATACTCAGTCAACATCTGAAAATGGTCTCCAGTGTTTCTTTTGTGGATTCGGCCGATGTGATGTTTCAATCCAGTGTATGGGAGACGAGACCTTGTGTATTCAAGGAACATGTGAGTCATATGATATCTGTAAAACAGCCTTCTTATATGTATTACTGCAGTTTAGCTTTCAACAATATTTTCTTTCACCTTTTGGAAGATTTTTAGAACTGTATTACAAACTAGCATATGTTCAATCAGGTAAATTATGTGAGCTTTTCTAAGGGTATAAAAACAAACCATTAATAGTTACGAATGGACCTTTCACAAAAGCCCCACCCCCCTTATTTACTTTTGGTAGATCGTCAATGTCCTGAGTTCTTCCCGTTTGTAAAGGCTAGGAGAAGTCTACCCGTGTAAGTTAGAAACTCTTTTTGGAGCAATACCTGCGCAATATCCTCCAGATCCAGGCAAAAGGGGATACAAATTGCTGTGGAGTGATATATGCAACATATTAAAATTAAAAAAAAAAACAAAAGGGACATTACAACTATCAAAGCTAAAACATACCGTACCAGTCATGCTCCAGCACTGCTGGGTAAGTTTTCTTATAATATATTGTTTGTATCCTCCTTAAGCTATAAGAGCGTTACCACAACTAATGGGGATCTTAATAAAATAAGCTGTTACATCAGCTATCTAGCTGAACCAACAGCTGACCTAAGTCTAAACTTGTTTCAAAACACAGTTATAGCAACGTGGACTTCAGCCTGAACTTTATGCACAAAAATGGTATTTTTGTGAAAAGTGGCTTGGGAAATGTTGATTATTCAATCTAAATAATCCACATTGTAATCCACAGTGGCTAATGGGGATGTTCGTGGCTGTGCATCACCAAGCGTGTGTACTGCAAGTAGAAGGCTGGGAGAAATACCATTAATACCAGAGTTAGGAACCTTCAGCTCTGGACCAAACTGTTGTGATACAGATGACTGGTAATGATGGAAACTACCAACTACACCACACCCTCCAACTACAACTACTCCACACCTCCTACTACAACTACCACACCTCCACTACAACTACCACACCCGCAACCACAACACGTGAGTTTTCGGTTTATTTTATTTAATATGCATGTTACACACTGTTTAGAAATTAAGGTTTGCTTTATGTTAAATGTTGATGTTTAAAATATATTTTAATGTTGTAATATTTTATCTTCACTACAGCTGGAGGACTTAAATGTATAAGTTGCAATGGTTCATGTTCAACTGAAACTACAGTTACAATGTTCTAACAAATCTATGTGTGTAACTGCCACCATCACAGGTTATATATTTTTAATTTCAAAATTAAAACATATTGTTGACTTTATGTTTAATTAACATGAGCAATTTACATTTTGTAATTGCAGACACAGCATCTGGTTCATCTGACCCTCCACGATTCTACAAAGCGTGTGCATCATCAGCTCTGTGTCCAATCACAGGCTCTCAAACATATGAACTTGACTTGGTTGTTTCAGGTGCACTGATATCTGCTGAGTGCTGTGACACTGATGGGTGTAACAATAATACCTTACCTGGTAAGACCATTTACTATGAGGTACTTGAACTTTTTAGGGAGCTTTTGCAACATTAACCTTGTGTATTGAAATGTTTTTAAATTTTTACTGTGTAATCCACATCAATAAACACAACGACAAAAATGTATGGTAAATACAGAAAATTCTGACCTAAGAATTAAGACTATTTGTTCCTTTATATGCCTCTGCGTGTTGACCCTAGTAATATAAGGATAACACACAGTTGAACATGTTTTCTATTTAAGAAATGTCTTTTTTTTTTTTTTTATGTTTCAGCACATGTTCAGTCACAAACAGAAAATGGTCTTCAGTGCTTTTTTTGTGGATTCAACCAATGTGATTTCTTTCTCAAATGCATGGGAGATGAGACCCTTTGTATTCAAGGAACATGTGAGTTATATGATAACTGTGAATTAGCTTTCTGATAGCTATAAGTTTTTCTTATAAGTATTTTTTCTTTTAGCTTTTTTAGTAAATTTTGATTCAAAAAACTTATGTTGTTTGAAAGGTGACATTTTAAATGAGCTGCATTAACAGGAAAAAAAGTATCCATTAATTATAAGAAAATGTTTAAAAGTCTCTTGAGTTCAACAATTCTAGGTAGTAGGGGTTTGCTATCTAAGGAACCCCATGGTTTGATTATGATTTAGGGTGCTACGATTAGATTAATCAATGATTATTACGATATTAACAATTATCACGATTTTCGATGCATCCCCCCATTCAGGGAGTCTTTTTCCTCACTTTGTGGCTATTTCATCCTTTTAAACAAGGTATATGTGTCTGTATCCATTAATTAAAGGGGACATATTATGAAAAATCCACTTTTGCAGTCTTTTGAACACAAATGAGGTAACTTGAGTGTCCAATAAATCTATCCAGTCGTGTTATTGTGGTCAGTGTCTCACAACACAGAGAAAATGACTCAAATTCAAATATGAAATCAAGAAAGAAAATACCCTCCCCTCCGCTGGTAACTCCACCCATGGACTCCACCCCTGATGAAAACTTTTGCGAAAGTCTGCCATTGTATTTCTCGCTAGCAAAGGAGTGATGGCTACCAGTAAAACTAAATACAGAACTGTCCTGCTGCCGGTGCCGCGCTTCCACAGTGAACGTACACTGTAGTTAAAGCACTATTTGTTCATGCAGAGGTGTACTCCACTCTTGTGGTTCGACGCATTGGCGAATCTGTTCTATCGCCTCGTATCGCTGATTTGACGTGTTTGTGACACAATGCTACGCAGTGGTTGGAGAAAACAAAGGATTATCACATTAAATGCACTATTCCTGTAGTTAGAAGAGCAGAGGAAGAGGAGAAAGTGACTTAGTAGATTAACACTCTGATGAGAGCTTGAATGACTGCTGCTGCTGCTGCTATGAGACCCTAAGCGCTGAGACAGACTCACTCACAGTGTTTTACTGTAATGTGCAGATTTTTGGCTGTAAAACAATAACAGTGTGGATAGCAAAAATGAAATCGCTTTGGTGATAACTGATCACCTTGTAAAAGAGCGAAATATGAAGTGAGTGAGCGTTCTATAGACACGCCCCACTCATGAATATGCAGTAATAAGTAGGCCCCAAAATGGCCCCATTTCAGAAAGTGACTTTTCAGAGGCTAAAAACTCTGCCAAAACAGTCGCATTTGGAAAATAAACCTCAAATACTATGTTTCAGGGTTCTTAGAACAAATGGAGATGGGTGAAAAATTGCATAATATGTCCTCTTTAAAGTAACTAATAGATGTATCACAATTATCTTATTTATGTCAAATCACCAAATCCAACAGTTATCATATGACAAAATAAATAAATACAACACTATAAAACCACTAAATTATTAGCTTATACAGCTAAATCTGAACCCAAATAAACTAGCTTATTCAGTAAAAATAAAGACTTCTTCAAGAGCTGCATAAATCCCACAAGAAACTAAACATTTGTTGTACACAATCAAAGAGCTTTAAAAACATAAAACTACAATATCAGCTGTGGTAGAACTTTGGAGTTTAGATAAAAGGTGGATTGATAAAAGAACACAATGATTGCTTTTCATTGCTGTCATCATGTTTAGGATTTTAAATGTGTTAGAAAGGAGCTGGTCAACATGTTCCGAATTAAATGTGCTCCGCTGTGTTCGTGTTTCAAGACGGTCGGGTGGATAGCATACATCCTGTAGAGTGGCGTGGGCACAGCGATGTTACCTAGTCCATGGCTCCGGAAGCGGGTGAATGGGAGCGCTGTAAAAGCTTGCAGCCACGAGCCACCTCCGCCGCCGAGTCCTTCCAGGTGGATGTCGAGGTGCTTGCTGGCCTCTTGACCAACTTTGAAAAGGTTCATAAGTTACATCACTTCATTCTTTCAAATGCAAGCTTTTAATCCAGCCGAGTGAATCTCCCACTCTGTAACTGTAGCTAAAGTGTTAGCTGCCGCTATCCCCTCCTTCACCTGGTCCATTTCTTCAGGTGTCCGGGCAGCATGCGCGACTAAAGTTTTTGTTCCGCGTGCGGCGGTCGTGTTCCTGTCATTTAGGGCTCATTCTCAATTGTAAGTAAGTCCCGAAAGCTGCGCAGTGGCGCTGTTTTTGGCTGTGTGCTATTCTCCCCCTGTACTTAAGTCAGTCGCTGCGTGCCTTCATCCCAGTTACGCACTCTGGGTGGAGCAGCCCTGAAATGTGGGCATTCCCATTCAAATCTGGCTTTACGCGCATTTTCCGGTGTGCAAGTCCTTTTCCTCTTACACACTTCTAACCCTGGAATAAGTGCAGCGCCCCCATAAAGTGAAACATTATATTGCAATAGAAATATAGACTTAGTTACATTTGAAGCCACACGGACTTCAGCAGCCTGGACTAGAGAATACAAGCAGGAGATAAGTACGTAACTGCAGGTGCGAAAAAAAGCACTTAAGTCCAGGTGGGAGAATAGACCCCTTAGTTATTATGAAAAGCAATCGATTTTTAGCATTTATGAATTGTTATCAAATCGTCATGTGTCGAATCGCGATTATAATTGTAATCCATGTATGGGCACACTTCTACTAGGCAGTGGCACAATTCTTTAAAATACATCCAAAGCCTGAAATTTATGAACTAAAATGGCCAAAACATCAGAAATAGATGAATGAGAGGCTTAAATCTGAGGTTAATGTTGGACCAGATGCAGGAAAGTGTTCAGACGAGCATGCTGACACAAAAAAAGATGCATTTACATGAATAAAAATATTAAATATAGCCGCAAGCAGTGATAAACGGCCCTTGCTGTGCCACCTTTGGCTGCTCCGTCTTAAAGCATGGGTCGCATTGACTTCTTTGATCGAGGAGGCCCAAACACACAGTTTGTGAAAAAAATTCCAAACATTTTTTTTTTTTCGTCCCATATTTTAATTGTCTTCACTCTGTAGGGGGCGCTAAGGTGCCAATTTCTGTATTTCCACATTTAGGGCTAAGAGTTTACAACTGATTTACATTTGGCGCAAATCAAAGTTTGTAGTGCAAATGGAGCATTTTCAAAAAATTTAAATTTTCAAAAGGTTTTGGTCAAAATGCGTTATCAAAAATCTATAGATATGTAATATGTTTGCCCAATATTAAATTATCTCCACTCTGTAGGGGGCGCTAACGCGCCAACATCCGTTTTTCTACATTGAGCTGGTTTAGGGCCAGAAGTTTAATAACTGAGTCACATTTCACACAAATTTGACTTTGTATGTGCAAATGGGATCATTTAAAAAAGAAAAAAAATTAGGCCAAAATTTACGGCTCCGCCCTGCAAACACCCTAAAGTTATTAAAAATCCATGGCTAACTTTTTGATGTCCTACTTCTCTAGATGATCTCCAAGCAACGTTGAGTTCTGTCAGTGAAACGCCATAGGAAACGTGTGCTGAAATAGGACAATTGTCTTATATTAAATTATCTTCATTCTGTAGGGGGCGCTAACGCGCCAATGTTTGTTTTTCCACATTGAGCTGATTTAGGGCTGGGGGTTTAACAACTGATTCACATTTGACACAAACCGGAGCTCGTATGTGCAAATGGGAGCTTTTACCAAAAAATGTTATCTTTTGTCATTTTTGCCCAAAAATCACGGCTCCGCCCTGCAAACCCTGTAAAAGTGAACAAAAATCCATGCATCATTTTTGGTGTCCCACTTCTATAGATGATCTCCAGCGATTTTGAACACCGTCAGTGGAACGCCCTAGGAGAAATGAGTTAAAATACAACAGGAGCAAAAATAGCATTTTCATTTTTCAGTTCAAGATTCTGGACTTCCTGTGTATATTTTCTACGATGAATTAATTTTTTTGCCAATTTCTCGTAGTGCATTTTTGGCGTACTTGGGGGCTCTGGCGCGTCAAATTTTTGCATTTTTAAAATCGTAAATAGCCAGAACGAACGAACGAACGAACAAACGAAAGAAAGAAAGAAAGAATAAATAATCCAACCCAATAACAATGTTTCCCCATTTTGGGTACCATGAACTATACATTTTTGGAAAGCATGCCTACAACATGACAAGCGTCCTTGGTCACTGACGGCTTGTGGCGCTCGGGCCTAAAACTATTAATAATAGTTATTAATGTAATATATTAATGAATAGAGCGCTTTCAATCAAAGTTCTGTACATCAATCACTGTGCTGTACATTGAATAGAACATTCATTAAACATCTAAAAATAATTAGAACAACAATGTGAAAGACACATAAAACATGAATTTTAGGACTCATACATAACATTGTACGAATAGGTTTTTAACTTTGCCTTAAAAACATCAATGAAGAGAACCAGCCTAATTTCAGGAGGTAAGCTGTTCCATAGCATTGGAGCACGGAAAGAAAAAACACCTTCCTCTATCAAACTAGGAGTTGGAACATATGGGTTCAACAGATTTAACAAGTATGATGGGCCAATGCCATTTACAGTTTCCTGTTAACATCTGTACCTTAAAATCTGCTCTGACCGGAAGTGGTAGCCAGTGAAGAAAGGCCAGCATAGCGGTAATATGCTGAAATCTATTTAAGTCAGTGACAACCCGAGCTGCTACGTTCTGTACCATATGTAAACCATGAAAACTCTTTTTGGACAACCCAGACAAAAGAACATTACAGTAGTCTAAGCGTGATGACACAAACAAATAAATAGGGACCTAAGCATCCTGAAATGACAGAATCTAACTAATCTTGGCAATAATTCTAAAATTAAAAAAGGCCAATCGAGTCAGGTGGAATGCAGGTGGAAAAATACATATTCAGAATATACAAGACATAAGGGATTAATGTAGACCAAAGTTTTTTAATAACCCATGCAGGCAAAGGGTCAAGTGAGCAGGTTGTACTTGAGATATAACAGAAAGGATAAGGCGACATGAGACAAACAAAGGTTTGGAAACACTGGCTTGTAGAATAGCAGTGAATATGTAACGTGCCATGAAAACACCAGGAACAAGTTGGCCAAGGGGCATTTTGATTGATTTACATATTCTGAAAGTGTGGTTTCTAAGCTTTCCAAAGATATTACACATATAGAAATCAAAGAATATTAAAATAAGTTATGGCTGTTTGAATGTTGTCAGTCTCCAAGTACATAACAGAGAAATTATTCCCTAGCTTGTTGTCCATTTTCATTACTTTGTATTAATTTATACCCCATTAATAGTTTTCAATAGCAGTTTTAAATGTTTTAACGCAATTCACCTCCACAACTAATACCTTTCCCTTCAGTTTAGGTTTGGCTGAAACAATAACACAAGTGTGAGAATAGACAAAGAAAGCTGCAAATTTTCAACACCTTGAAACACAGATGCTGATGTTCAGTCAATCAAGCCATTTTACAAACACAAAGTTTATTGTTATCCAATATTATCTAATATTTCTTTATGACTTCACTAGTATATTTTGCAAAAAACAGAACTTTTTTCTCAGAAAACAGTTTTTGTGCTTTTCCTTGCTGACTTGTCTCTGGTTTTGCTATTTACTATGCCAGTGAACAAATCACACAAATGAGATGGAGGAGAAAAAAAACAACATTCAAAGAAAAACCTACTGCTCAGTTTAAAGGTCCCATGTCACGCTATTTTTCACCATCTCCATTTGTTCTAAGAACCACAAAAACATAGTATTTCAGGTTTATTTTCACAAACTCGCCTGTTTTCCAGAGTTTTAGCCTCTGAAAAGTCACTTTCTGACCAACTCTACACAAACAGGTTGATTTGCATCCTACTTATGTATATTCATGAGTGGGCGTGTCTAAAGACGGGACACTGACTTCCTCCTCCCCACACGGTGACGTAGGGCCAGAGGAAAGCCCGCCCTCCTTCCTTCCACCCACTCTGTAGCTGAGCTCATGCTGTTTTATAAACACGAGACAAAGCGTGGGGGTGGGGCGTTCATGGGTACATGCATAGAGTGTAGAAAATACATACATATCCCTTCATGGGCGTGTCTGTTTACATGTCAATCACGGCAAAGAGCTTCCTGGAGGTGCGGCTTCTCCAGCTCAGTACCGCATCAAATTCGTCATCAAAGTGGGAACGTGTCATCAAATTGTAGTGAGGTGTTTGGGCTCGCCCTGCAGTAAGAAAGGAGAAAATCACCCTCTAGCGATTGAGAGAATCAATGAAAAAAACACTAATAGAACTTTATGATGTTTAAAGCACAGAAAAGTCTACTAAGCTTAACATAGACCTTTAACAACCAGTCAACCACATGAGCAGCAATCAGATCATATTGTCATTGCATGACATAGATCTCAACAAACACACAATTGTTTTAGTAAAATTGTGAAAAATAAATTGTGTTTTAATGAATTATGATGCAACCAATAACATGCGCTCTGACCTATTGTCTAAAAAGAGACAGAAAATGTAGCCACAGGATATCTTAAAAAAATTATTATTATTATTTTTTTATTTTTTTAATCAGAAAATTTGCTGTCACTTTGCCTTACAAATGACCAGGGAAAGATATAAGTGTAAAGAAAACATTTTATTTTAATCCACAGTGAACGATGATGTTCGTGGCTGTGCATCACCAAGTGTGTGTACTGCAAGTAGAAGGCTGGGAGAAATACCATTATTACCAGAGTTAGGAACCTTCAGCTCTGGACCAAACTGTTGTAATACAGAAAACTGTAATGATGGAACTACAACTACCACACCTCCAACCACAACTACCACACCTCCAACCACAACTACCACACCTCCAACCACAACTACCACACCTCCCACCACAACTACCACACCTCCAACTACAACTACCACACCTCCAACTACAACTACCACACCTCCAACCACAACTACCACACCTCCAACCACAACTACCACACCTCCCACCACAACTACCACACCTCCCACCACAACTACCACACCTCTAACTACAACTACCACACCTCCAACTGCAACAACTGTGGTCCCACCAAACACAGGTACTTTATTTTCAGTTAAATGAATAAGTGTGGGTTCTTTTATATGCATATTTAATGTTATTTTCAATCGAGTACCCTATCTTAAGACTGGTTTAAGTTATGGAATGCAAGATTGTCCATTGCTACTTTTAAAAAATAGTTTAAGTTAAAATAATAAGGGGTTCTTTATTTAAACTGTGGACAACAATGTAGTCTGATTATTTACAGGGGGGGAAAAAAGTATTTAATGCGAGAGAGAGGCCTGTAATTTTCATCTTAGGTATACCTTAACTATGAGCAACAAAATGAGAAAAAAAAAATCCAGAACATCACATTGTAGGATTCTTAATAAAATTATTTGCAAATTATAGTGGAAAAAAAGGATTTGGTCAATAACAAAAGTCATCTCAATATTTTGTAATGTACCCTTTGTTGGCAATGACAGAGGTCCTTTTCTGTAAGTCTTCACACACTGTTGCTGATATTTTGGCCCATTCCTCCATGCAGATCTCCTCTAGAGCCAGTGATGTTTTGGGGCTGTCCGCTGGGCAACACAGACTTTCAACTCCTCCATGGGTTGAGATCTGGAGACTTGGCTAGGCCACTCCAGGACCTTGAAATGCTTCTTACAAAGCCTCTCCTTTGTTGCCCGGGCGATGTGTTTGTGATCATATGTCGTGCTGAAAGACCCAGCCACGTTTCAATCTTCAATGCCTTGCTGATGGAAGGAGGTTTTCAATGAAAATCTCACGATACATGGTCCCATTCATTCTTTACTCTACATGGATCAGTTGTCCTGGACCGTTTTACAGAGAACAGCCCCACAGCATGATGTCACCACCCCCATGCTTTACAGTAGGCAATGATGTTCTTTGGATGCAACTCAGTCATTCTTTCTCCTCCAACACGACGAGTGATTGGCCAAGTGGTTAAGGATGCTGGCCTTGTTTATCAGAGGGTTGCCCGGTTCAAACCTCACCTGGGCCAGCACTGTGGGATATTGATCAAGTCCCTCAACCCCGAACAGCTCCCAGGTTCAGCAAGAATGGCTGCCGACTGCTTCTCCCAGGGATGGGTTAAAATGCAGAAGACAAATTTCAATACATGTATAACAAACATATACATGACCAATAAAGCCGTGAAGCCCAATTTATTCATTTTTAATTTAATTCACCAGGTCCCCCCGTGTGTTCTGGGATTTTTGCTCACCGTTCTTGTGATCATTTTGACACCACGGGGTGAGATCTTGCCGTGGAGCCCAGATTGAGGGAGATTATCAGTGTCTTGTACATCTCGGCATTTTCTAATAATTGCTTCCCACAGTTGATTCTTTCTTCACACCAAGCTGCTTACCTATTGCAGATTCAGTCTTCCCAGCCTGGTGCAGGTCTACAATTTAGTTTCTGGGTGTCCTTTTGACAGCTCTTTGGTCTTGGCCATAGTGGAGTTTGGAGTGGTGACTGTGTTTGAGGTTGTGGGACAGGTGTGTTTTATACTGGTAACCCAGTTCAAACAGGTTCCATTAATACAGGTAACAAGTAGAGGACAGAGGAGCCATCTTAAGAAGAAGTTACAGGTCTGTGAGAGACCAAATCTGGCTTGTTTGCAGATGACCAAAATACTTATTTTAACGAGAGATTTACCAATTAATTCATTAAAAATCCTACAATGTGATTTTCTGGATTTTTTTTCTCATTTTGTCTCTCATAGTCTGAGGTTTATCTATGATGAAAATTACAGGCCTCTCTCATCTTTTAAGTGGGAGAATTTTTCCAATTGGTGGGCTGACTAAATACTTTTTTGCCCCACTGTATATATATATATATATATATATATATATATATATATATTCTCAGAGTAATGCACTTTTTCTATTCTACTTCCAGGATTTCAGTGTCTATCCTGCTCAGGATCATCTTGTTCCAGTCCAGTGTCAGTGACTTGTTCTTCAGATACTATGTGTGTAACAGCTTCCATTAAAGGTAATCTTTGTCTCTTATAATGAATACAATAGTGCTGGCTATCGCCAGATTCCTCGCAATACAATATATTGCGATATTTTTGCCCACATTAGCGATATTATTGCAATACTGCAATAGGGATATAATCAATATATTGTGAGAAATTTAATCCATGATACATCACAATATCTTGTGTCACTCAAGAAATTCAGAATTTATCTACTGCACTGAATACATTTCACAGGAATTACAAACACTGTCAATCAATTTCACATGAATGACAGCCAAGTAAAACACAGTGTATACTGCAGTGGCTCTTCTTAACACACACTGACCACAACTAGTCACATGTCCTTGTGTTATGTTTACGTCTTTAAGAGAAACTGAGACAAAATAATGCTTCACTCACCAAAATATTGTCAATGATGTTTGTGCAAATGAAACTTTAAATCATTAAAAAAATTAATGCGGGTATTGTCATTCCAGTGCTAGTATTATCAACTTCTCTGTAAACATGGCCACATATCATTCTGCTTAACAAGCAGAATGAAACTGGGTTTATGAAAACTGGAACATTTCACTGCATATGAACATAAACATTTGAGTCAGTGCGTTATCCTGGCGTTGATGGTCTCGTCCACAACAACACTCAACTTTCCCACGATCTTCTGTAACTCTCATGTGACGTTGTTAAAACACTCTGAGCTGCTCAGTGTGCCCGCTGCTCTTGATGAGAGACGGAAAGAGCTTTAAAGACACAGCAAAGTTAAGCAGGCACTGGTCGGCTCTGTAATTTAGGAGTCAGTGATTATTTGCTTAGTTTTTTGAAAGTTTAGACGTGTTTCAGGTTGTAAGGTGGTGTTTGTAAGTGGAACAAACTGCCAGCGGAGCTGAAGTCAGCATCCAATGTGAACATTTTTAAATCAAAGGTTAAAGGCACTTTTTTTTCTCTACTGCAATATGATTGAGAGAGATTTTTTTGTCATGTTGTTGATGTCATGATGATTTTACTGATGATTTTAATTGATTTTACTGATGATTTTAAATGTTCTTATTGATTTAAATGTTCTTATTGATTTTAAACAATTGAATGTTTTATCATGTAAAGCACATTGAGTTGCCTTGAGTATGAAATGCGGCTATATAAATAAATAATTTGCCTTGCCTTGCCTTGCCTTTAATGGAGCCAAGATGGGAGAGGGGAGGGCGGTGCACCTAATGAGCGCTCCCCAGAAACATTTCCCCATAAAAAAACGCTCATTGCCTCACGGTGATGCATTTCATGCCGATTCTGTCCATTTGATTCCTTATATATATATATTTCTTTTAAATAAACATCGATCTTTGTGTCAGATAATCGATCACGTATCGCTCGACCAAACCTCGCAACATATCGTATCGATATTTTGACACAACCCTTAGAACACAATTTACATGAAGTACATTTACTGTAACATGTTTTAGACAAAGTAAAAACTGATTTTTATCTTTGTAGATGTTTTATCTGGAGAGATGAGAGTTTTTTCAGAGGATGTGTGCTCCTCCCACAACTGTGTCCACACAACGGCAACCTTTAAGTTTTCTACTGATGTGGTGGAGTCCAGATAAAATCATAGATGCTGAATGCTGCGACACAAACAACTGCAACTCAGAAACTCTGCCTGGTAAGTGATGATGGAGGAGATGATTTGTAGAGGTAAAAAGTTAATAACTCCAAATACAAAATGTCAACAAAATCAAAACTCAATGGAAAATATTTTGCCTGCACAATTTTAAATACAGTGTTCGTCTTTCTTCTGTTTTAGTTCCTGTTCTAACAGGCAGAAAACAGCCTTCAGTGTTTCTTCTGTATCTCTGACACACCGACTTCTGTCAGTTTACTGTCCCATTGTGGATGGAGCACAGGACCGCATGCTTTGATGGACATGGTGCGTTTTTACACAAGAGTGAAATTGTAGATCCCAGTTCCTTACTTTACATCTGTGGTCATTTTTACAGCATTTATAACCTCTGACTAAAACACAACTTACTTTGAGTCAGATTTTAGTCACCAGGACTATTTCAGTTATATATTGTAGTTTTAGTCAATTAAATAAAATTTAGTTGACTTAATCAGTGACAGATTTAGTCGACTAAAATCTAAAGTGTAAGGTCTTAAGCTTTTTTTTAAGATGTAATTACCATTTCACAATATGCACCACACACCCATACCCAACCCTTGGGGGGCTGGATGGTGGGACTGGGGGTGGAGGGGGCCGCCACCTGTGTCACTATGTAGTGGCCGTGGGGGCGGCACTCCCACCTCTAGTTACCCTACTAATCCCTCCAATTTTAATCACACCTCAACATGCCACCCCCGGAGGGTGTACCCTCACTTACACCCTCCGGCCCTATTACACCACATACACGTATATCCACAGAGGTAGGATGGGGAGCACCTCTCCCTCCATCCCCCTTCTTTTAATTACACCCCATACATTCACTGAACACACACACTCACACAGGGGATAGGGAAGTGCCTCTCCATTGGGGAATGGAGAGGCACCATAACAGGGTGGTGGGTTGGCTCACATATTTGGGCCTCTCCGGTGGGGGCCTGGCCCCTCTGTTTGTGGCTGGGCCACTACATAGAGTGAAAATACATCAGGATGGTGTGGTCGGGGCGTGGCGGTGGGTCTCGGGGGGGCTTTGCTGGGGTCTCTCCTTGCGGGGGTCTTTCCGGGCGGTGTCGGCCTGGTGGAGCGCGGGGACGCTTCCTCCCCTTGGGTGAGGCTTGGTGCTTGTTTCGTCGGCTGGTGGCCTTGGGGGCGGGCCCCGCGGTGTGCGGGCCTGGGGCGGCCTGCCTCGCCGGTTTGGGGGGTGGGTGTGCTGGGGGTGTGCTGGTGTCCTCACCGGGGTTGGGGCGGGGTTGCTAGGTTGCCTCGGAGCGATGCTGTTTACTGGGGGGCGGCGCTAGCTGTTCCGGTGGTGGAGGTTGCTGTCGGCCGCCTGGTGGGTCTGTCCTGCCATCTGCGGACTGGTGGGTGGGTCCGGGGCATCTTTGGCTCGGGGCTGCGGTTCCGCACTTGATGTGTGCCTTGGGGGTGCCTCCGTCCCCGCGGTGGGGATCGCCGGTTGCTCGCGGCCGGTGGGTGGCGCTGCTTCCGTGGCTGGCGCGGCCCGGGGGGCGGCGGGCCCTTGGGCTGCTGGCCTTGGGCTGTCCGGGGCTGTGCGGTCCTGCTGGGCTGTGGCCGGGTCCTGGGCGGGGGTGGGGGGTGCGTCCCGGGGGGCTTGGCCCGGGGACTTGCCCTTGGGGGGTCCTGGTCCCGGGGGGTGCTCCTGGGGGCCCGGGGTGATTGCTGGCTGGCCGGGCCGGTCCTGGCGGGGTCTTTCGGGGCGGGTGGCCGCGTGCCGCGCCCTTGCATACCTAATGGTGCGGCCCCTGCTTGGGCAGTGCCCCGTGAGGCAGGGTGCTGGGGATGCTCAGGAGCCACATCCGGCAAGGCTGTCTGGCTTGGCCCTTGGAGGGGGCCCTGGCTTTTAAAAAAAATAAAATAAAAATAAAAAACTAAAGCCCGTGGCGCGGGCGACATCACAATAGGTGATTGGGGGCGCCATGGGGGCTAGGTTGGGGTGCCTGGGGGCCGACGGGGAGACCCCGGCGGCCCCCTGGTGCCTTATCGGCTTGGGGTGTGGTCTTCCTCCCTGGGCGGGCTGCTCCTGGTGCTGCGTTCATTCCGGGTCCCTCTGGCCTGGGGTCGGGTCCCTGCTGGCTCTGGGCCCGGCGGCGGGTGCCCGCCGGCTGCCCGTTCGGCCGTGGCTCGGTTGTCTGCTGGGCGTGGGCTTCGGCTCCTCCGCTGGGGTCTCGGGCGGGGAGCTCTCTGGGGCCCTCCCCTCGGGGGGTTGGGCGCGGGGGTGTGGGGGGGGTGGGGGGGGGATGGGGTGGGGGGTTCTGGGTGTTGGGGGGTTGGATTGGTGGCGTGGTGCGCTGGGTCCTTGGCTCCTTGGCTTTCTCGGGTGTGTATGGGGGGGGCGATGGTTTGCCTCTCGGTTGGGATCTTGGGGGCGTTCGGGGGGCTGCTTGGGCCGTGTGGTGGTCGCCGGGGGCCCCCGGATTGCCCGCTCTTGCTGCTGGCCTGGCTGCTTCCGGGGCCCCGGGGGCGGCTCGTGGGTTTTGCAGTGGCGGTTCTTGGAAATACATTTGTCATGGATGCACTGGCCTTGGGCTGTGGGATAACACTCATACTGGGCTCAACCACAGACACGTTGTTCCCAAATACCTGTTTTATGGAATTTCCACTCACTTCTTCCTCTGCTCACAGCCACCACCATTATTCCTAAGCCGCACACTGGTCACCAAACTGGCTTGATAACTCAACAATAAGCACAATATACACAACCACAATTTCACATCGCATCACTTGAAATCTATCGACTACTCCCCACCCATTCCATTTCCTATCTTGTATTCCTCTTCCCTGTTAACTTCCCCACCCCTCTCCAACCCCTCACCTTGGTGTAACACTGCCCTCTCTTTTTTTACATCCTCCCTTTAATAAAGTATTTCTTACCCTTCCCTAGGGAGGGCTGGTGATGGTCACAATTATGCAATGAAATAAATAAATTTATTTAATTGCAATAACAAAATATGCATTGCTGTTAAAAGATTGCACTTCTTGTAGTGTTAACCTTTGACAGAATGTGCAGACAAGGGAAAAAAAGAAAAAAAAAAAAAAAAAAAAAGATGTAATTACCATTTATTAACCTGACATGGGATGGTAGTCTACTTATTGTCAATTAAATGTAGTTAAAGAAAACCATGATGAACATTTTTAGGAAACAAAATAACACATTTTCAAGCAAGAAAGAAAATAATTTTCTCTCATGTTTTCATTCACAGTCTCAACTGATAATAGAGTTCTACCTGTTGCTGGCTGCACATCAACAGATGTGTGTGAAATTGCTCCTGATCACGGTGTACTGCCATTTATGGAAGGAGTGGGAAATCTAACCAGTGGACCAACCTGTTGTGGAACAAACCACTGCAATGATTTCACAGAACCAACAACAGCAGGACCAACTACAACTCCTATGAGTACAACAGGTATTAAACCATCAATAGGTCAAAAGAACAAAGACTACATTGATTCTTTGACTTTCAGCTCAACAGAGATACACCACATTGAACTCACACAAAGTCTTTTACCTACAGATTAATGGTTTCAATAACTCTGGTATGGCAACATGAAACAAACTGTAGAATTTGTGAAACATACTCTACAGAGCTTACCCAAACAAACATGTGACACATTGTATTTATAGTCATGATTAGGGATGTAACGAGTCACTCAACTCCCGATACGATTCGATTCACGATACTGGGTTCACGATACGATTCTCTCACGATTTATTTTACAAAATGGGACTGTTGACAAATGATGACTGAAAAATATTCCTTTATTTTTTGGGGGGAAAAAAAAATAGAAAATACTGTAATATTTTCCTTTTATTTTTCAGTGTCAAAAGAATCCCTTGATAAGCTATTCAAAACAATGCAATTTAACTAAAAATAAATCTTGAATGAAATAAATAAAGGAATAATACAAATGAAGAAGAAGCCTATTAATTTAAATTCTGGTTCTATAGTAAACAATGCAGAACTACTTAATAGTTCCTTTTCTTTTTAAAAGTGCAACTGAAAATGTATTTTGTGCCTTAACAATTGGACTTTTTAAAAAAAAAAAAAAAAAAAAAAAACAGTCTGCACTGTATTTACGTCAGATATTTATTTGGACCAGCAGAGGGCGCTGGTAACCCAGAGGTTGGTTGGCATGCAGATATCCTTGCAGTGAAGAAGAGATGCTATGCTAGCAGACAGAGCTAATAGAAAAACATCACTTACAGATATTCACGTAATATTATAGATATTCTTTTAATGCTTAAGGGGTAACAAATCATTTATGAACATGTTTAAGAGTAGAAGGTGGCCAGAAAGAAAGTAGTAGCAGATTCCGCCCGCCACCTAAACTTTTGGACGAGAATATATATAGCGCCCTCTGCTGTGTAAATAAAGTACTGCGATTCAATTTTCAGAGCATCGATGTGAACCGCAATACCTATGAATCGATTTTTAACTGCGTTACGATTAATCATTACATCCCTAGTCATGATCCATCCCTAAAATGTGGGATATTCATAAAACCATTTATATATTTTGACTTTAGTGTAAATAATTCAAATTTTAAAAAATAAATAAAAAATAGACAAAAAAATCCCTCCACCTTAATGTTTGAATGCCTGAAAATCACTATTCTTGTAAAATGAGATATAAAATAAACTCAATGCTGCTGCTTTGTTACTTTCGTGTCTAAAAATCTCACATATTCCTGTTCTGTTTCTTCCTCTAGTTCCAGGACTTCAGTGTCAATCCTGCAATGATTCATCTTGTTCCAGTCCAGTGTCAGTGACTTGTTCTTCAGAGACTATGTGTATAACAGCTTCTCCATTAAAGGTAGTCTTTGTCTCTTGTTATGAACATAATTTACATGAAGTACATTTACTGTTAACATGTTTTTTAAACAAACTAAACAAACTAATTTTTATCTTTGTAGATGTTTTCATCAGGAGATGAGAGTTTTTTCAGAGGATGTGCTCCTCCCACATTGTGTCCACACAACGGCACCTTTAAGTTTTCTACTGATGTGGTGGAGTCATATAAAATCATAGATGCTGAATGCTGCGACACAAACAACTGTAACTCAGAAACTCTGACTGGTAAGTGATGATGGAGGAGATGATTTCTTCAAGATTTCTTCATTTATGGTCATGTTATTTAAATGATTTCTTCATTTAAATAACAGTGTTCTTCTTTATGTTTTAGTTCCTGTTCAACAGGCAGAAAACGGCCTTGACTGTTTCTTCTGTATCTCTGGCTCCAACTCTTGCTCGTTTACTGTCCATTGTGAAGGAGCACAGGACCGCTGCTTTGATGGACATGGTGGGTTTCTACACTAGAGTTAAATGGATTAAATGTCTCACAGTTTGTTCACCTAACGTATTAGAAAACAAAGTTTACTTTAAAATCTAAAAAGTTGTAGAAGGAAGATATCTTATTATATATATTTATATATACTCTATTTCTTAAATTTTGTTTGGTTTTTATTTCTATGAATATCTGATATACTGTTGACATTGATATATTAATTCATAAAACCAGGAATAGTTATCATTATATTAGCATACATTGATGTGTAAATGTGTTACTATATCACCATATTGACAATCATATAGAGTTGTACATAGGAAATTAAGTGTGTGCGTGTGTGGTATACATTTATAATAGAGATTAGGGGGGTAGGATTAAATAAATTTATATACTTCTTCTCCTACTCCTTTTCGAGCTTGTTAATGATAATGATTGATATATATATGTATACACACATGCATACACATATTGATGAGAACTATACCTGGTTTTATAAATTAATATATCAGTGTCAACAGTATATCAGATATTCATAGAAATAAAAACCAAACAAAATTTAAGATATAGATACATGAGTATATATAAATATATTTACAAGACAACTCAATGTGCTTTACAATGATCAAAAAGTGCAACAGAAAACATTGAACAGCCTAAAATTATTAATAACTTTAAAATCATCAACAAACACATTACATCATCAACATGATCATAAATCTCTCTCTCAATCAAACGCAGTAGAGAAAAAAAAGTTCCTTATCTTTGATTTAAAAATGTTCACATGTGATGCTGACTTCAGCTCTGCTGCAGTCTGTTCCACTTCTTTGCAGCATAACAACTAAAAAGCAGCATTACCATGTTACTGTGAGCTCTGGGCTCCACTATCTGACCTGTGTCCATAGATCTCAGAGACCTGCTGGGTTCATACCTGACTAACATGTTACAGATGTATTCTGGACCAAACCCATTCACACATTTATAACCAGCAGCAGAACTTTACAGTCTCCTCTGAGGCTGACTGGGAGCCAGTGTAAAGACTTTAAAACTGGACTAATGTGTTCTGACCTCTTTGTTCTGGTTCAGACCCGAGCTGCAGCGTGCTGAACCAGCTGTAGATGTTTGATGAAGACCATTACAATAGTCCAGTCTGCTGGAGATAAAGCATGGACCAGTTTCTCCTGATCTTTCTGAGTCATTAAACCTTTCACTCTGGAGATGTTCTTTAGGTGGTAGAAGATGTTTTTGTGATAGATTTGATCTGATGCTGAATGTCAGATCTGAGTCAATCAGAACACCAAGGTTTTTGACTTGGTCTTTATCTTCTAAAGATCCAGACTCAAGATAATTGCTGACAGCAGTCCTCTTTTCATTGTTACCAAAGACAATCACCTCATCTTGTCATGGTTTAGTTGAAGGAAGTTTTCACTCATCCAGCAGTTTACTTTTTCTAGCAGTCACACCAACACCTCAATGGACCATGGTCATCTGGGTTCATTAGTGCATGTTACTATGTGATACAAAGACATTTGTAAAAAGAAATTCCACCAGATATTTTATATGTTTGTGAAAGACAGAAAAATTATGTTTTCCATGTTTTCATTCACAGTCCTCAACTGATAATAGAGTTCTACCTGTTGCTGGCTGCACATCAACAGATGTGTGTGAAATTGCTCCTGATTACAGTGTACTGCCATTTATGGAAGGAGTGGGAAATCTAACCATGGGACCAACCTGTTGTGGAACAAACCACTGCAATGATTTCACAGAACCAACACAGCAGGACCAACTACAGCAGGGTACCAAACCATCAACAGTTCAAATAACAAAGACTACTTTGACTTTCAGCTCCACAAAGCTAAACCAGACTTTCATTAGTGCATGAACATTATAAAAAAACTGGCAAACAAAGTCATTACCTACAAATGAATGGTTTAATGGAACTTCGCTACAGCAACATGTGAAACAAAATGTGGAGAATTCGTGAGACGTACTCTCTACAAAGCTTAGCCAAACAAACATGTGACACATTGTATTATAGTGATGATCCATCCCTAAATTCCGATTATTCATAAAACCATTTAAACGTATTGAACTTTGTTATAAATAATTCGGATTTTGTAACAAAATATGAGAATGAAAATAAAACCCCAAGACTTCATGTGTGAATGCCTGAAACATGTTTTCCTTGTAAATTGAGATATTAAAAGTACTCACTGGCTCTACCTTTGATATTTCATGTCTGAAAATCTCACATATTCCTGTTCTGTTTCTCCTCTAGTTCCAAGACTTCAGTGTCTATCCTGCAATGATTCATCTTGTTCCAGTCCAGTGTCAGTGACTTGTTCTTCAGAGACTATGTGTATAACAGCTTCCATTAAAGGTAATCTTTGTCTCTTGTAATGAACACGATTTATATAAAGTACATTACTGTAACATGTTTGTTAGACAAACTAAACAAACTAATTTTTATCTTTGTAGATGTTTCATCTGGAGATGAGAGTTTTTTCAGAGGATGTGCTCCTCCCACACTGTGTCCACACAACGGCACCTTTAAGTTTTCTACTGATGTGGTGGATTCAGATAAAATCATAGATGCTGAATGCTGCGACACAAACAACTGCAACTCAGAAACTCTGCCTGGTAAGTGATGATGGAGGAGTTGCTGCTTTATTGAAGAAAAAAATAACCCAACATTTGTCTACATTGAATATTAAAGGGTACCTGTAGGTAATTCTAATTTCGAGCTCTTAAAAGATTATGTTTTAGTGCTGTCAAACAATTAGCAATGAAAGCAAGGCAAATATATTTGTATAGCACATTCATTGCAATTCAATGTGTTTTACATGATCAAAAAGTGCAACAGAAAACATTCAACAGCTTAAAAAACAATAAGAACATTTAAAATCATCAGTAAAACATTAAATCAACAATAACATGTTTAATAATCTAAGAGAAAGAGTGCCTTTTACTTGAATTTAAAATGTTCACATGTGATGCTGACTTCAGCTCTGCTGGCAGTTTGTTTCCACTTCTTTGCAGCATAACAACTAAACAGCAGCATCACCATGTTTACTGTGAGCTCTGGGCTTCCACTATCTGACCTGTGTCCATAGATCTGAGAGGGGTCCATACTGGATGTTGTTGTTGTTGTTTGTACAGTGCAAAACAACAACGACGTTTTGGTATTTGTTTCTTCTTTAAATTATTATTTTCTTTAAGAGAAAGCATATACTGTATGTACAGTTTTTTTCTCCTGGAAATCTGGACTTGAATGAAACCAATTCATTGCAAATATTATATACATTATTATGAGCCATTCTACAAGTCTTACCAACACGATCAAGCATTTTCTTTCAGTTTTTAACCACCTTTTAACCACAATACATTTCACATATATATTCATTGCTGTACATCTTAGTTGTAAAACAATCACAAGTGGATTGATCCATTTTAAATGAACTTGATTTGGTAAATGGATTTGATTTTATATAGCGCTTTATCACCACTGAAACTGTCTCAAAGCGCTTTACATATCAGCTCATTCACCCAATCATTCACACACCAGTGGGACAGGACTGACATGCAAGGCACTAGTCGACCACTGGGAGCAACTTAGGGTTCAGTGTCTTGCCCAAGGACACTTCGACACATAGTCAGGTACTGGGATCGAACCCCCAACCACTCGATCAGAAGACGACCCACTACCACCTGAGCCACGGTCGCCCGTGGTACATACATCACCGGTTCTAATCCAACCTGAGCCATCACTGTGGGATTTTGATCAAGTCCCTTAACCTTAAGCCTCTTTAAAAGAAGCACTTTCAACCATAATTGAATCTTTGTTGTCATGCAATTAATTGCGATTATATTAGTTTGTGTTGTGGCGGTTTTGAATGAAATGAGACGGAGTCAAGCTGAAGAGTTAAAGGTCAAATGTGAACACAGGGTTTATTTGGTCAAAGGGTTTTAGAGGCTTAGAGATTCTAAGGTTTCTATGTGTGCGTCCAATGAATCTGTAGTTGTTCTGTACTGTCAAGGTTTTGTAGCTGCTGATAGTGCTAAGCATAACAATGACAGAGTCTCTGAGAAGAGACCTTTGCAAATGTTATTAG